>NW_026731669.1:0-210000 GCF_028476545.2 Physella acuta
TAATTAAAGAGCAAATTTGACAAATCCCGAAAACGGTGGATGTGGGGGGGGGGGGGGGGCGATGACGCCGTGACGTAAACCTGCTAATAATAGAGAAAACAAGCTACGTCAAGCTGTATTTATCACCGACTATAGATACAAATCGTTAGTATTATATCTTAGCAGAGGGAGGGGGGGGGGGGGGGGGGAGAGGGAGAGTTACATCAACTCAACGATGCAAAATATGCCTGAGGTAAACGGTTCGGTTGAGAAACGTAATATCTTATGTGTTAATCAATGTATAAAAAAGGTGGGGTTGGCAAAAATTAAATACATAAAAATTATATTTGCATCCATATACGCATGCGTATATACATACTTACTTACATGTGTACATATATACACGTACATATATATATATATATATATATATATATATATATATATATATATATATATATATATATATATATATATATAATATGTAAAAAAGTATATTAAATTGTTTATATATGTTTGTATGTTATTTATGTATATTACTGCAGCTCTGAAAACCTTGCAAGTAATAAGTTTGCGAATACTCCATCAATGCTTGCATGACATAAAATTACTATTTAAGCTTATGCCATAAGCACTCCACATGACAGCCAGTTACCAATAAATTAATCATTCAAATTCTCAAAAGTTTTATGACCTAAGCGAAGCTAGGCAGTATGCCTACTCCCTCTCTCCCTCCCTCCCTCCCTCTCTCTCTCTCTCTCTCTCTCAATATATATATATATATATATATATATATATATATATATATATATATATATATATATATATACATATATATATATATATATATATATATATATATATATATATATATATATATATACACATATATATATATATATATATATATATATATATACATATATATATATATATATATATATATATATATATATATATATATATATATATATATATATATATATATATTAGCTGATAGAGATATTTTTTTGAAAGAATAGCAACAAAGATACAGAACTGATTTTTTTTTTAAACTGGTGTCAAAATAAGTATTTTATAACTGTTTTAAAAATAGTTTCACAGTATATGACTTTTTCTTTTAACAAACTGCAACACAAATTATTGTAAACACGAGATTAACTAATTAAATCAGCTAAAACTTTTCATAAGTGTCGATATCCTCTGCCTGGTTGCAGAAATTCGGGCTATTTTTCTTAAAATAGCCTTAAATAGCCTTAAAACACTTTTTAAAAATCTTCTTATCATTAGTTGTTTGTTTATGTCCTTTTCAACTTAATTCAATGTAATGGTGTATGTTTCAAGTTCGGATAACGGTTTGGGCTTGTTACCTGAGTCTACAAAGCTCTGAAGAATACCTGATTTACGTTTATATGACGAGGTAAAGAAAAATAAGCACTACTTCATCTACCCAAATGGGTCGCTAAGACTAAAGAGAAGGTTTACTTACTTATAATGGTGTATTGCTACATTTTTAAACAAATGTAATTTATTATATATTTTTAAATATTTTTTATATAACGCAACTTTAATTTTAAAAAAGTATTTGTAAATCGTATTTACCTATTACACGTTCAATACATTGAATTTTTAAGACATTTTCTTATTTATACACTTGTTGGTTTCACGTATTTGTTTTTAATAACATTTTATTCCGACACATAATTGAATGTTTGTTGTGTTTGTAGTGACAATTGTATTTAAAATGTTAATTTGTTGTTAATGCAAATTGGTTAATTGAAGAAGTGACAAAAAGGAAAGGAAAGTTGTTGCCTGTGCTACATCATATCCGAAGAGAATATATTGGCCTACACCCGTCTAACCCAACAGAAAAATCGGGCAGATGGTCGATCAGAGTTATCGGAAACACAGAGACTGAAGTAGGTTCAACAAGAAAAGAGTTGGACTTTAAAGTTTTAAAGGCTTCGGTGAAGTTGCAGATGAGATCACCGATAGTCTCACTGAAACAGATCTGATGGGTGGTAGTGTACCGTTGGCCACTATGCAGCAAAAACATCTTGGCAAGAATTCGTTCCTTTTATTTCAGAAAGATTTGTATCTGCCCGGCGAGTCGACTCCGTTGCGGCTCATCCGTATACTGAGAGATACTGGTGACTCTCAGTCATTTATACTGAAGGGAGTCCTACACCTATCAGCATCTACGGAGACAGGAGATTGTACGCTGATCCTTGGAATAGGACAGGTGGTAAATCGTGTGACTCTCCACCACATCGATATCAAGTCAGATCTTGTCAATGGAGCTTTGATTGTAGGGGTCCAATCGAAATTTCCAGAGGAACCAGAAGAAGGCATCTCGCTGTTGCTGGGCAATGGCCTGGCCGACACAAAAGTGTTCGTCAATCCAAATTCCACTCCTTTCTCTAACCAAATGGCACGGCCAGACGGTGACCTGGAGGTAAACACAATTGGCGCCGTTACCAGGGCCATGAGTTCAAAAATCTCAAGAACCGACTTCCGTTGGGGTAGAATTGGCGGGTACATTCCAAAAAAGTTTGCATCAAGACGAAGGGGGCAAACCAGCAAAAGAACATTTAATTGAAGAACAGACCAAGGATGTGGAGATAGCCCAACTCCACTTAAATGCCCTGATGTTGGAAGAGACAAAACAGGGTCCGTCTGTATATTATTGGAAAGAAAGTATACTCATGAGAAGATGAAGACCCCGAGGGTGAAGAGTCCTCTGTCAAAGTGTCGTTCCGACCAAGTTTAGAAGAGACATTTTTACCATGATGTAGATATTGGGTCAGGAGAGACATTTTGATCTTGGCACATGATACGCCTCTTTCAGGCCAGTTGGGAGTAAAAAAACTGCGTATCAGAGGATAGCTTAACAATTCAGGAATTCCCATGTTGCTGTTTGCTTCCAGATAGGCGGTACATGAATCTCTGGGATTTAGTCTTTTCGAACTGGTGTTCGGCCATACAGTTCGAGGTCCACTGAAATCACTTAAGGAGATGTGGATGTCTTCGACCCCAACCAAAGGTCTTCTAGATTACGTCCTTAGATTTAAGAATCAACTAATTGACGCCTGTCGGCTGGCCCGATCTCACTTAAAATAATCACAGAATAAAATAAAAACATGGTATGATAGGAAGGCAAAAGCCCGCTCGTTCTCACCGGGGGATGAGGTATTGGTGTTTCTCCCCATACCAGGTCAGACACTACAAGCCAGATATTTCGGCCCATAGAGGGTCAAATCCAAGATCGATGACTTGAATTACGTGATAAAGACCCCCGATAGAAAGAAGAAAAGACAAATGTGCCATGTCAATATGTTAAAAGAATATTTTAAGAGAGAAGAAAGACACCAAGCCCCATTGAAGACTGTCGCTATGATAAACGTTAGTCATCCTGAATATGAGATCCGAACAGAAAAGGCAGGACAAAAAAATTCCGAGATCTTGTCCAATTTACCAGCAAAACTCTCGCACTATTCTATATTGATCAAATAAATCAACATTTGCATATATGCTTGGGTTGAAATAGTATTACTTTAATACACATTAGTTACCGTAATTTGTATGAGGGATATCTCATAACTATTCCACCCCCTCACATGAATCTACATTTTTTTTTGTACATTTTAAGTGGACAACTTTATAAATAAGGGCACAAGCTACAATGCAAACAGTTTCTAATAAATAAAATAGGTAGAGGGGTGACATATTAAGTAAAAGAGACAATTCAAGATCTGTATTATATCACTTTTTACATGCCCAAAATTAAAACGATTAAATACAACTGCAATGGATATAATTACCGATAGTCCATACACTAGGCTAACAATGCGTTTTAATAAATGACTAGTTACGAGTTATTTTTCACAAGTTATCATATAGCTTAATTATTATGTACCGGAATATCCAACCCGATTTGTCAATTGTACTGATTGTTAAAGAACAAGTACTTTACAGAATGCCAAATAAGGTTAGAATCGTAAATGTTTTCTAATTAATATCCCTTGATTTAGATTTGAGTGTGAGTGGATATAACATTAGACACTAAAGGGTGTGCTCTTCTTCCGTTTTTCCAACATTAGGCGGCAAATCAATTCAATGTAAGGATCGTTTATAGGTTTCACTAAAGGCGCAGTCCACAGTGTTGAATATTTTTCTTTGTCAAGTAGTACAGAATCGTAACCTAAAAATAGATTTAAAACAAGCTTAGTCACGCTGACGTTCAAGATCAATGAATTAAACATAATTTGTGACGTAGCTAACAATAATTGTATCGGTAAACCAGAAATACGTAATGTTTATATTACAGGGTAGCACGTAATATACATAGACGACTACATATTTTTATATACATTCAAATTGTTAGCTTTTTTACAACACATAACTTTCACAAAAATCAGAGAAGAGTGTAACCATTTCAAAATTTGATAAACCAACTGATATTTTAGTTGCAATTACAAATATGACATGAATGACGGATTTATATATTTATTTATTTATATATATATATATATATATATATATATATATATATATATATATATATATATATATATATATATATATATATATATATATATATATATCTTTAAAAGCTTACTATAAAAAATATTTTGTGAATTGCTGAAGTAACGTGTTGCAGTATCATCAAATTTATGGTCAAATTAAAACTTTTGTTTGAGCAATTTGTAGGTATAAACGTCATTATTGTACCGGCATTGTCTAGGCGGGTGATCGAATAGCTGCTAACACGACAGTTCCCTAGTTCAAGTCTTCTGACAGCTGATGCTAATGTATTTTCCAATTAGTATTTTGCCAACATTTTCATTCATCAAGTTAAACTTATTTTTTCAATACGTGATTTATTCTGTAACCTTATGTAGTCAAATTATAGAGAACTTTTAAAAATATGTAATTAGCTTGTTAGCAATATTCTTTCGTTTTTTTTTTTCCAAACCATATAGTCTGGTAACAGACATTATGTCTCATTCAACAAAATAAGAAGTAAAATTAAAATTTGAAACGTGTTTAGAAGAGCTAATAGCCAAATTATTCAATAACATAATATTGCAGACAAAATATGTGGCTAATTCTATCAACTTCCTTTTTAAGATTGTATTGTTTTTTAATAGTGTGAATACATTAGCTCATTATTTCGTTGGACCACTTCAACTAACGCTCTGGTACACGTCCCAAGGCTTCACTTTACTGGAAGCATCTAATGTTTTACGATGCAGTATGAGCCATGAACATTTGACCTAGTTTCAATTAAATTATTTTTACAATTACTGAATATAGAAGAACTTTTAGCACGAAGTGTTTTCATGTTGTAGATGGGTTTAATTAAGTTTGTCTAATTAACTTTTTGCTAAAAATCACTCACGTAAGCCCATAAAATTTAGCGTTCGATTTAAGAGTGTTAATCGATTCACAGGGAAAATTGTAATAGACAACGATGTCCTGTTGGAAACAACCAGCTTTTTAATTACTCACCGAGATCATCGATCTGTAAAGAAGTAATTTGGCGTATTAATTAAAAATACTCGCATGTATATTTCATTTTTAATTTAAATTAAATCATGCAATTGTACTGTCAATTTAGAATTAGACGACGATTTAAATCTGGTTTTATTTTTACATTACACATATTATTATTTCGAAATTTCACAAGTGCCAGTAGTGTGTGTGTGTGGTTTTGAATACGGTTATAATAAACTAGCTGCATACCCGTGCACCGCCACGGTAAATCTTTTTTAAATGTACCATTTTGGGAACAGAGATTTAATGATTTGTTATACTATAGTGCTACACTTGCAAATCCCCCTTAAAGCAATTGAAGCAAAATGAATAAGCAGCTGACTGCATCATTTCCTTTCTATAAGGAGTGTGTAAAAAAAGTGGCGCAATTGTAATCTTTATGTTTTTTGGAAGGGTTCTAAGACAGATATAGTTTAATTAATGAGAAGTCAATACATTAAAATAACAGCGCCGACCACCATAAAATAGACCCCGAACGAAATGAAATTTATATAATTTATAGAGAAAATATATACTTTTAACAGTGTCCGTCCCCCGAATAAAGTCTACCGCCCCCCCCCCCCGAAAATTTCAAGTGCCCTTCCCCCCCCCCCCCCCTGGAGAAAATAAAAAAGTCCGGAAGAAACACTGCTAGCCCAGGGGTCAGCAACCTTTTGATACGCAGGAGCCAAAAGTTACAATTTACAAACTTACCCAGTTTTTAAAGTGCCACAACGTTTAGTTCAATATTTTGGTATTTGATTAAGATTAGGTAAATAAATTTGATTTGTTATTTTAAATAAATAGCTTTAAATAAGAAATAATATTTATTCATATAAAACATAGACATGTTTTGCCAGAATAGTAAAATTAGTAATCAAATAATATTATTCTAGGACTATCTCGATCCACTTTAGAAGCTGTTAATTTTTATTTTATTTTTTCTTTACGGCTCAGGAGGTGTCTGCCATTAGCCAGTCAGGCCTCAACACGACAAACGCCAACTGGCTTGGATATCGGTTTGAATAACTTGCATCGTACGCTTTTATCCTTTGGTTCTTATAAGGCTTAACTTCTATTCTACTGACCGCAGGGTAAAGTCGTACCCCACCGTCCAGTAAAAATGAAATTAGATAACTATTAATATGTTTGCAAGGAGCTGGAGAGCCGCATCTGGACGTCAAAAGAGCCACATGCAGCTCGCGAGCCCAGAGGCGTAGCGACCCTTTTCCGGCGCCCAGGGACAAACTTTCGATTTGCACCCCCCCCCCCTCAAACTTTCGATTTGCACCCCATCCCCTCAAACTTTCGATTTGCACCCCATCCCCTCAAACTTTCGATTTGCACCCCATCCCATCAAACTTTCGATTTGCACTCCTCCTAAAACTTTTGATTTTGACCCCCCCCCTCAAACTTTCGATTTGAACCCCCCTTCAAACTTTTTCCAACCCATTTTGGCGCCCCCTAAGGTCAGAAATTAATATCGAGCTTCTAAGAATAGACCTTAGTAACGCTAACATATTGCATCAGTCACATTGATGCTTAACACTATTTTTTTACGTGTTCAATAACAAATCATGTTCATTTGTGTCACTTTAGTGGATGACGCAATCTGCATCATTGTTAACAGGGTGCTTGTTTGCATAATGGCGCCAATTAGTTTTAAGGAGCCAGGGGTGGGGGGTCCTGAGAGCGCCCCTCTGCGTCTCTCGGACACATAGGCGGTCACCGAAGTGTGTTCTACCATATTATTTCGGTGAGTGATTAGTGTACACTCAAGGTAGTGTAGGTAAACCCGTGTTCGGATATTTATGATCCAAGCACATGCATTGTTTACATTTAAATAACTCACTTTTAGAAAAGACGTTCACGCGTCTAAGAACATATGATTGGTAACGCGTTAGTGAAATCCTTCTAATATATTTCGTCAAACTTTCTTCTATCCCCGCGGCAACGCGCGGGGGACGGGTAAGCTAGTATAAATATAAATTTACAGTTAGACAAACCCAGGGCATCTCATAAAATCGCTATAGTAGAAAGCTGTTAAAAGAGGGCTTGAAGAATCAACCAAAATATGTTAGTTCATTTTTAAGCATTTAAAGAAAGAAATTAGAAATGATTAACATTTACATTGATTGTTAGACAAATAATATAGCAGTGAGTAAAATGTAAATTTTACCTAAAAAGACAATACATTTGTGTATGTGTGTTGTCTATAGAAAACTGCAGGTTTTTAAATTCTAATGTTAGATTTGTAATGCGACTTATTTCCAAAAAATCGACAAATATGGACAAAACAAGCGCAGTTTACCCAGCTAAGATACATAAAATATGACAAAAGCCATTACAAAACACGTATATATATATATATATATATATATATATATATATATATATATATATATATATATATATATATATTTATTTATTTATTTATTTATTTATTTATTTATTTATTTATATAAATAAATAAATAAATAAATAAATAAATAAATAAATAAATAAATATATATATATATATATATATATATATATATATATATATATATATATATATATATATATATATATATATATATATGTTTGTGAAGATATTTATTGTAGAAATTTAATTAAATGTAGTTGCATTTTCCTATTATAATGCATACATCATCCCTGTAGACAATCATGAAGCTGAGATGTGCTATGGAGGAGAAGCTGCTAGACAAGAACATATTAATAGCTGTTTAAAGAATCCAGGTCACCTCTGAAAGATTTCAATATTAAATGTCTACCCTCTCGTTACCATGACAATGACCTCATGTTTGAGACAATCAAAGCTATGGCAACCCTAACCGTCCAGGTAAAGACTAAATTCACCAGTCTAGAGAGACCAGAGTTTTACCCAGGCACTCAAGTTCCATATCCATGTTATAATGACAGAGGAAGTTACGTGATGAGGTTAGGGACTGGAAGAGTGGTCCAGATTTTTAAGTACACAGCAATAGACGGAATTTGTCATTGTGCCAAGTGTAAAGACTCTGCCACACTCAACAAAAGTCTATGGGGTCCTAGGTATTTTGACAGCCAGACACGTGGTGTTTGACGACAGTGAAGCGAGACCGACCACATGTGTTTTAGGCTTTGACGATAATGAAATTCACGTGACCAGTCTAACCGACAGGAATGTGTAAGAAGCAGACGTTGAGAAAGACAGGTGTTGGTTGAATTACGTCACATGTGATCTAGATTTTATTGATGAACTGGTCACAAAGTGGCGACACTTTGAAGATCTTTGTCGTGAAGTAAATAAAATATACAGGAGATTTGCTGATGTCGACAAGTTGACCGTTATTGTATCACATCCTCATGGCTGTCCTAAAGTAACTGCTCTTCAGAAATTCTGAGAATTGGTAGTGTTACCAAGGTCTCTAGTTTCCTGTTGCAATATATTTGAGAATACTTTTAATAAGCTAATAGTGCGTGTGTTTATATAATGAATTACCAATTTACATAATCACGTGATGTATAAACCATTACAATATCATGTATATAGGTCTGTGTCACTATCACATTTCTAGACCATTGCCAGGAATTTTTGACATTCATTAAAAAAAACCTCATAACGTTTATTTAGTAACTCCAACCCACCTCTTCCCTCCACGTATCGCTAGATATTACATACTACTGCATTTGTCACATTTCAGCATACTACTTCACGTCTTTCGAGTTTTTCTTTCTCAAATATACACTTACATGGCTTACATTTATACATTTTAATTAAAAGATTAACAAAATGTTTGTGAACGTGAGAATAGACAACAAGGACTAAAGTATTGAATATTAATTTTTAAACTGCTAAAGAACATGATAAAACATTTTCTTAACTCAACTCTACTCTCTGCCGCTTTTACAGTGATAGAAATCAAATCCCTCTTCCCGTCACTTATTAACTATCTGTCACAGAATTTGAAGATGGGTTTACATATTTAATACTCAAAAAAAGTTAACGATACATTCTCCGTGTAATGATATTTTATCGTATCACATTTAAACGCATCATTTCGTTGTTGATGTACTATTACATTATTACGTATTTAATTAAGCGCATCAGATAGTTTTACTGGTTCATGGAAAATATTTTGTGTAGTTAAAAGTTGCATAGGCATTTACAATTAATACAATAAGGATTTTGCTGTTATTTTCCTGGATTCATTATGCAATTCTATGATAAACTCAAGAAAAAAATGTACAAAATATCAAGTTTTTAAAGTAATTGTTTTACTTTATTTTCCGTATACCCAATTAAAATAGTCACTGACGTCTAAACTGTTTTAAACGACAGATATATAAATTAATACACAGTAGCTAAAGAAATGAAAGAACACCTTTAAGCCTAGTGTATACAGCACCGCAACATTGCGTCATTTCGGGAATTCCTGTTATGATACAGTATCATGTGACTCTTACGTGGCATTTTTAACTTATTTTTGACACATGTAGCGTGGTCACTAAAAGACAAAGGCTAAGAAGATTTTATAATTTTATTTTAATTCCTCTTTTTTGTATATTTCTAATAATCGTATCTGCTTGTTTAAAATATTTTCGTCACAGTAAGAAGACAGATTAAAAAATAGCTGGATGGATTAAAAAGGAGGTAAGGATAATGCTTATGTAGCTCGTCAATAAAGCCCATATTTATAGTCTACACATAGCCTACATTAATATATATATATATATATATATATATATTTATATATATATATATATATATATATATATATATATATATATATATATATATATAATTGTGTGTGTGTGTGTGTGTGTATTTATTTATTTATTTATCTGTATTTAATCAATATTATAATATCCATCTACGAATTATGTGTATTAAGAATTATGTGTATGTGTATGAACACTTATTTGAAGAAAAGGATTTGGCTACCCTAGTTATGTCAGAAAGTATGTTGGGAAAAAAACATGAATGAGCTGATTGCCACAGAGACTTTGCTACAATACCGAGAGTTTTCTATACTAATCTTACAAATATGACAGGGTCTGAAAGTATATCATGCTTTTATAAGACTCAAACGAAAATCTGCATATGATCGAGTGCTGACAATAACGAGATTTCAAGAAAAGCAAAATCAGGATTTTTGACACCTCATATAATCGAAAAAATGTTGAATTAACTACACACAGCATTCAACATATCTTTGATAATTTGGGGCTCAAATAGTGAAGTCTAATGCGGATATGATTAAGGCAGTAACAACACGGGATTGTCTTCAATTGAAGGCTAGAGATGTTAATTTTGTGACTGTGGTTTCTATCGTCATATTTCGGAACTTTTGGTAATTTTTTATGCCTAAAATATTATAATAATCGGTTAATACGTTATAGAACAATGCTGGATAAGAGCGACACACTTTCAGTCTCACACACACGTGAGATTTTGCCTATTTAAGTTAGATATAAATCTGATCATTTACATTTCCTGTTTGAAATAAATCTAGACATATCGATTTACGCCAGAAACAGGTCGCCTTATTTTGTTATACAGTTAAGTCATTATCAGAGTTCCTTCACTTTATTTAGAAATAATTTCTGAAAGCTTTCCAATGCTATGTTGAATGTTATTAATTTATCAAATTGTATGGCGAAGATTTTATTAAAAAAATATTCAAAAAGTTTATAACAAAGTGTGCTGAGGACAAGGAGTATAAAATTGACATATGCTGACTTTTAGAATGTTAATAATGAAAGTTCCCGCTGTTCTTTGCTACAAAAAGTACTTAAATACACACAATATGTTTGTCCAACACATTTTAACCCTCTTTTATGTCGTATTATCTTTACTTGAACATATATGACACAAATAGACCACACGTTATTTAGCCAATGCGGTGTCTTAATTTCCCATAAACAAGTAATAGCGGGGAAATCAGAAAACCGGGACATTTTATAGGTTATAAATAGAATTTCGTTGTACCTGACTGTACGGCCATTTTGAAAACATTTTAATTCGCATCTGAAGGTAGAGTTTAAGATTGTTGTTGATGTACTACTTTAAATTATTAATAATATAGGCCTAGATTTATAGCTGTATATTGTAATCCTATTAATTGGGATTATTGTATTAAAAACGCAACTGAAACCAAATTAGGAAATAACTTAATTTAAGTGGTTGATCTGGATTATATTTAGTTATGTTAAGACTAGTTAGGAGTGTAAAAAAATAGTTTCTTATATAAATTTAACACATTTAACCTATAAGCCCATATAACCGCTATAGTTTTTGCAACAATTTAGAAACTGTCCGTAAAATGTTCTTGTCCTTTGATTGATTTAGCTTTATTCATCTACTTCTAGTTTTATAATTAAATAGAGACGTTAAATAAAAGGCAAGTGTTTATAGAATATTGTTGGACATTTATTATTTAATTAATCGTACTTGTATGTGATGTATAAATGCAATTGTAAATGTAGCAAATACGATTTGCCCAAACATACTAGAACCAACGATATACAAGTTATAATGACATAAGAAAAAAGAAACAAATTTGACAGTCAAGTTATTGATTCGTAGCCCAAGTACAGGGTTGTGCTGCTCTAAAGTCTAAATCATTCAGTTACCATCCCATACAGTGACGAAGCTGAGGTAGAATAGCACAACACGTCACCACCCGCCCCCCCCCCCCCCCCGTTATCTGTCCTTGAAGGGGAAGTGTGTGTCTCGTAGTGTTATTGTACTTCATTCAGCAGCTTATATGCGACAATTGGTCAAGACTGCATTTGCAACAGACTGACTGATAGCGTAAGTGACGGCGTTGAAATGTACGGCCAGTTTTACCACTATCTCTGATCTAAATGGTAAAGTTTCAGTGTGAGACGTTACTTGTTAGTGAATATTTGTACTTTAACCACGTGACCACCTCGTATGTAGGCTCCTATCATAGTGTAGAAGGATGTAGTATTTTCGCCGTTTGAATTGGCAAATACTATGGGCCTACATTCTTTACAAGGAAGTTAAAGGGGGGGGGGTGTGAAGAGAGACTTGCCTAATAGGGAAGCTTTACACCCCCACCCCATAACCATCCCCACCCCCCGAAGAAGTGCTTAAAAGAAACAGTGTTCTTTCTGAAAAAACAAATAACGTTCATCATTTCCATAATTGATGTTTTCTAGTTTTGAGTATTGATGATCCATATGCCAGAAGGGATAATACATAACTATAATACATACATAATTATTAAAATATTTAGCCTTTATAAAATAGTTGCAACAAAACATTATAGCTCCGAGGTACACATTAAACAGCTTATGGACCCATAAATGAAGCAATTACATTTAACATTAATTCCATAATTAATAGTAGACACACTGGTTAACATAAAATTGGGTCCAACACATAAGCGTCAACAGATTTAAAATGTGGCAATTAAAACTTGCGGTATCGACACCCAAAAAGAAATCGAGTACTAGCATCAATAATCTTAGTATTAGATTATGCAAAAACTTAATAATTAAAAATAATTAAAGTTATGTAGATACTTTTTATATCTAGCATTTATTTAGCAGATCAAACTAATTTGCAATCAAAATTTGAGTAGTTATATATAACTTGATAAATAGTGTCCGGAGTGTGTTCGTGTCTTTTTATCGATACTATAATATTTATAAAAGGGATCAATCATTTGTAGCAGACGTTCTCACTTCCTTGGTCGCCCGATTTGTTTTAATGGAGCTGCTTTCAACTTTCGGGTTAGTCCGACTTAAAAATAAAATTCATAGCAGATGGTACAGTCTTATCTGAGTAGTAGATTCTACTGAGCAGTTTGGTAAACATTTAAATAATTGTATTAATTTATTGGGCCCAAACAGTACATTTATGAGTTTAAATATCTAGCTAGAATTAAAGAAGAATCTAGATCTAGATCTAGATCTAGATCTAGATCTAGATCTGGATTCTAGACTAGCTAGTCCCTCAAGATCTCTAGATTTCTAGATGAAGGCTAGATAATCTAGATCTAGATTCTAGATTAGATCTAGATCTAGATCTCACATCTATATTCTGGATCTAGATCTAGAATATTCTAATCTAGATCTTGTCTAGCTAGATTTAGATTCTAGATCTAGTCTAGATTCTAGATCTAGATCTATTCTAAATTCTAGAATAGAACTAGATTCTAGAATAGATCTAGACTAGATCTAGATATCTAGACTAGATCTAGAATCTAAATCTAGCTAGACTAGATCTAGAATCTAGATCTAGATTAGAATATTCTAGATCTAATCCAGAATCTAGATGTGAGATCTAGAATCTAGTCTAGATCTAGATCTAGATTATCTAGCATTGATCTAGAAATCTAGATCTTGAGGGACTAGCTAGTCTAGAATCCAGATCTAGAATCTAGATTTCTAGATTCTACTTTTCAGTTTTCTAGATCTGGGCCCACATCTAGATCTAGTCTAGATCTAGATCTACATCTAGCTCATCTAGTTTCTTGATCTAGATCTAGATATCTAGCTAGTCTAGATCTACATTTCTAGACTAGATCTAGAATTATAGGTTTAGAGTATATATCTAGATACTTAAGACTTTAAGACAAGTTAAGAGTAGTACTTTACTTAGTAGATCTAGATCTATTATTAGGCGGTTGATAGAATCTAGATCGGTAGTTGTAGATCTATAGGCCTATTAATTATGTAGTAGATCTATAATAATATATCATGATAATCTAGATCTGGACAAGATAATAGATCACTAGATATATTGAAAATCTATTCTATGTCTATTCTAATCATCTAATGATATAGATATTCTAGATCTACATCTAAATTCTAGTATTAAACTGGATCTAGAAATCTAGTCTCGATTGGATCTAGAATCTAGATCTAACTCTAGATCAATACAACTTCCAGAACTGAATCCAATTTGTGTTAGATTGTAATCACTGACGAGGAGCCACATTGGTTGTTAACAGTCTTTATTTACAGCCATGATGGAAAGAGGAAGAGGAAGTACGATATACAAGGGACATCACTCATAATAATAACAACATTATAAATATAACTAATACAAGAAGACTGAGTTCCCTTGACCTCACAATTATCTCAATCTATTACATCCCTTTACCCTTAGAACACAATAACACATCTCTCAATAGAACAATTGATAGTATCCTAAAATCACCAATTATATTGTAACATGAACACTATGGTAGATTACATCCTTACAAACAATGCACAATATGCTACAACATAATCAAGATACAAAACAATGATGTCAAAGTCCTTTTGACCTTTAAAATCATAGGTCTAACTTATTTGGGACTTTGATTGTCCTGTTTGACCTTCTCAGTGGCTTTTGATTTGGTGACTCAATATTCTGACCATTTGGATTCTCTATCTCAGGAGGTCTAGGATTTAAATCATTAACTCCAGAATTTACATTTTCTGACTCCAGACAACTTAGTTCACTCATATCAACAGAACTTGGTTGTGGAACAAACTGAGTTGGTGTGAACTGTTCAGATTTGGTGGGATTGACAGATTCACACTTATTATCTGCACAAGTTATTTTTAACTTTATAAGACACAGGTCCTGTACATTGAACAATTTGACCTGGTATCCATTTTTCCTTTCTCCCATAATTTCTTAGATACACATTATCATTAACACCAAATTCTCTTTCAATGAATGTTTGTCATGATTTAATGGAACTATTTTTGAATTGGCATCTGAAAGTATTATGCTGTTATTCAGATCCTTGACTGACATAGATTTCTTTGATTGATCAATTTTCTCATGTAATCTGATAGTGCTTGTTGGTAACCAAAAATACTGTTTAAAAGTACTATCCTGGACCATATCACTTTGCAACTGTGATCCAGTATTTGAAGTGGGTGTATTAAATGGCAAAAATCTTTTTCTTCTTTTGATGTTACCCTTTTAGTTTCTGTAAGTGCTAATGATGTTAGCAAAGTTGTTTGATGATCACATTCCTTCTTACTAATGTATTCTCTTTAAAACATTTGAAATTGCCATATCACCATAATCATTTATTAAGTTACAGATACTTTGTTTAGGCAACTCTGACTGATAATGGACTGCATCTTCTCCATCTTTTATATTATCTTCACAAAGGGTTTTATTTCTTATTTTATATGGTCTTAAGTCATCATTCACAGACTCTTCAGGCCAACCATTCTTACAGTACTCATATATTTTTATTAAGCACTCATCTTTTTGTGTTTCTCTTTTAATATCATTCACATTTATATTGGAGTTATCCATGATAGTGAAGAGAACAAATACATCTTCTGGTACATAGCTAAGGCTTTGGTTTTTTAAAGGTAATCTACTAAGACTATCTGCACTATTCTCAGATCCAGGTTTGTATTTCAATTCATAATTGTATGCAGTTAGTGTGATAGCCCATCTTTGAATTCTTGGTGAGGCATGCTCAGGTAGGGTTTTGTTTTCTCCAAATAAACCTAGCAATGGTTTATGATCTGTAAAGATGGTGAATTTCCTACCAAACAGAAACTTATGAAATTTCTTAACACCAAAAATGATGCCTAAGCCTTCCCTATCTAACTGAGAATAATTTTTCTCAGCCTGGTTCAAAGATCTACTGGCAAAAGCAATGGGTCTGTCACCCTTCTCATCCATGTGGGACAAGACTGCTCCTGCACCATCTGGTGAAGCATCACATGTCAATACAAGTCTTTTCCCTGGGTCATAGTGAGTTAGTAAGGTGTCAGCAGACAAAGCCTCTTTTGCTGTATTAAAAGCAGCTTCTTGTTGTTTACCCCAGTGCCAAGTTGCATTTTTCTGTAGCAGCTTGTACAGTGGTGATAGTTTACCAGACAGATTTCCTATGAACTTTGCATAGTAATTTATCAAGCCCAAAAAAGCTCTTAGTTGTTGGGTATTTTCAGGTTTGGGTGCTTCTTTAATGGCTTTTGTTTTCTCAGGTTGAGGTCTGATGCCTTGCTTGCTTAATATATAACCAAGAAAACTAATTTCTGTCAGCATGAATTGACATTTATCTTTGTTTATCTTTAAACCTTTTTCACCAACAATTTTCAATACTTTATCAAGTGTTTTAAGATGTTCAGTGTCATTCTTACCAGTTATGTACACATTGTCAAAGTAAACACAAACATTTGGAATATCCTTAAAAATACTGTCCATGACAGCTTGGAAAATTCCAGGGCTAGATGATATGCCAAAACATAGTCTTTCATATTGGTAGAGTCCTTTATGTGTGTTTATTGTCGTATAGACTTTTGAATCTGGATGCAGTTCTAGTTGAGTGTAAGCATGACTAAAGTCTAATTCAGTGAATTTGTCTCCTCCTGCCAAATTCAAAGAAATTTCCTCAATGTTAGGTACAGGGTACCTATTTAGCTCTATTTGCTTATTCAGTGTAGTTTTATAATCTCCACAAATTCTTATAGAACCATCCTTCTTTAACACTGGCACAATGGGCGTTGCCCAATCGGAATAGTCTACCTTCTTTATGATGCCATTAGATTCCAATCTACTTAGCTCATTTTCAATTTTATTCCTCATTGCATAAGGTGAAACTCTAGCTTTGCAGTATCTTGGATTTGTGTCTTTAATGCTTATCTTCACTGTTCTATCATTTAGTAAACCTGAATTGCCAAAAACACTTTTATTTTCAGATATTACTTTATCTATTGAAGTAAGACTAGATTCTCTTACATTCTTCAATGAACAAATACTCTCCCAATTTAACTTAAGATCAATTAACCAGTTCCTACCTAGTAATGGTGGTCCATTTCCTTCAACCACAAGAAGAGGAAGTTTAACACTTTGACCATTATAACTTACATGAACCATACACTCTCATATTACCGGAACATTGTCACCAGTGTATGTTGTTAGACACTTGTGACATGGCTGTAGAGGCACTGATCCTCCTGTGACAGCGTCAAAATCTTTCTTTGTTATGACTGTTAGAGATGCTCCAGTGTCAAGTTGGAAGCTTATGCTCTTACCGTTCATATTAACTTGTACATTGATGGGAGCATAACTTATTGATTTCACAGAGAACAGGTTGAAATCCGGCTGCGAATCAGTTTGAGAATTTTCACTGGTAGAGTGGTTCATTGGTTGGGTTAGGTCGTCTTGGTGAGAGTTAACATAGTGCTGCCTTTGGTTGCGGTACTGTCTTGACTGGCTAGATTTAGCAACAGACGAAGACTTTGCAAAGCAGGCCTTGGCAATGTGACCTTGCTTACTGCACTTATAACAAGTTGCAGACTTGAACTTGCACCGATGAGATGCATGGGGACCTTTGCATCGATGACATTTTTGATAATGATTACTAGATTTAGATCTAGGATTTGAACGTGCAGGCTGTTTAGCATAAGTTGAAATGCTCTGATGGGGTTGGTGTTTATTGACTAACCTGCTGTTTACTGCATGGATCTCTGAAGACGTTAGAGATCTCGCCGCATCGGATGACTGCTGGTATGAAGTTGCTAGTTGTATTGCTTTTTCTAATGTTAGATCTGACTCGAGCAGCAACTTTCTTTGAATATCAGGGCTGTTTACACCTGTCACAAACTTTTCACATAGTCTGTCAGACAGCGTATCGCCGAATTCACAATATTTACTTAGATGACGTAAAGCAGCAACATATTCTGATATTGACTCGTTTGGTTGACGAGTCCTACTGTCAAATCTAGCTCTACATAGAAACTTTGATGGGGTAGGCGCATGGTGGTCTGTTAGCAATTTGCTCAGCTCGTTAAAGCTCTTGGTAGTTAGACTAGCTGGTGCGCATAAGTCCTTTAGTAGCCTAAATTGTTGAGGCCCTATGACTGTTAACAAAACAGCTCTCTTTTTGGCTTCCATCGTCACGTCGTTTGCTTCAAGGTAAAAGCTTAACCTATCTAGGTAATCCTGAATGATTTCATCATTCGAATCAAATTCTTTTATTTGGCCATACAGCGCCATTATTCTAGAAATACTTAGCTAATAAGCTCTAGCAAACCTCTTTTTGAATAATTAGGTGCTCTTTCTAGTGGATTATTTATCCTTCGTCGCCAATGTGTTAGATTGTAATCACTGACGAGGAGCCACATTGGTTGTTAACAGTCTTTATTTACAGCCATGATGGAAAGAGGAAGAGGAAGTACGATATACAAGGGACATCACTCATAATAATAACAACATTATAAATATAACTAATACAAGAAGAGTGAGTTCCCTTGACCTCACAATTATCTCAATCTATTACACAATCTAGAACTTCTGTCTAAGAATGTAGGGTCATATAAAAGAGTGCAGATTAAAATTAAGATGCAGAATTCAACCAATAAGTATACAATAAAAATAAAGCAAAGAAAATAGATTCTAAACCTGGAACAAAGTAAATTTAAGTAAATTAGTCTATAACAAATAATAGTAGGTGTATCATTTTTAAAGTTTTATAGTATTCAGTATGAAGTCTTAAACCACCTAACCAAATGTTTGGTACTAATAGGTCATTTTTTACAGTGTAGTATTTTAGCCTAATTTATTATTGCATGTTAATGCATTTATAAGTATAAACATTAGGGATTTATAGAGGTGTATTTTCAATTTTTGTGTACATTTTTTGTTTCAACAATTAACTTTGCTATAGAGCTATTCATAAGTAGATCTACAAAAAATATGAATATTGAAGGACAAATTGATTCTCTTTCAAAAGTTAATCTTCATACATTTTATTTAGGCCTGAGAATAAATATGAAATACAAACCATTTTTATTTGACGACTGTTATTGCATGCAAATACTCTATTCTATTTTTACGTTACTAATAGTTCAAAGTTAAATGTTATAACTGATTTTTATTAAACTCATTAAAGATCCAGGCTAATTAGGTAACTTATTTGCTGTAATTACTACCGAACAAGATTCTTCGGATAAATATTTTTTTTGAAATGTGTTTTAACTTCATCTGAACTTTTGGGCATGGGGATATTCTAAGCTAATTGGATTAGGCAATGTATCCACAGAAGCTTTTAAACATTCACATTGTGTATAAACATGTTGGAATAAGTTACAGTTTCTGCAAACTTAGTGTAGATGTTTTAGTTGCTATGTCCAATGTTTAAATAAAATACTTTATATATTTATAAAACATAGCAGAGGAAAATTAACAGCCAACAAGCTTATATGGATATTAAGACTATAGGGTTTACAAAACAGTGCAATTAAACTGAATATTGATTAGCTGAGAATCAATTGAAATATTTTTTCTATGTTAACACTTCTGACTATTGAGAAAAAAATTGTTTGAAAAATAAACATTCATCTACCTTGTATTCATCAAAATAACCAGATTCTTTTGTTTTCAAGGTTTAGTGGACACTTGTGAGTGACAGCTAGTGAATATCCCAACATTTTTATTAAAGTTAATCAGGTAATTTATTATGTAAGCTGTAATTTTAAGGTCTCATTTTCAAATATAACTTATTCTTCAGAAAAATAAATAGTTGAAAATCACATTTAATTAAAATTATTAACATGTTTATCAGAAGCTAATATCAAATAAATAGTAAGCTGAATACCAAAGGTGCTATGTTTATAGCCAAAAATTATCTGTTTTTTTTTCCTTTTTGGTTTAAATTTTATGTGTTTTTCACTATTTAGAAGAAATCTATTTTAAGTTACTAGGGGTATCTAATACTAGAGATGTAAAACTAATTCTACAAATTCTTATTTGTTTAAATTTTTTATTAGTGCATTTATAAAACCTAGTTACTATTTTATATTAATGATCTATAATCATATCTACAGTCAAACAGACCATGAAAACCCCAATTAAAGTGAGAAAAAGAAAATTGGAGGCATCAAGTACACCTGAAGGTAGAGCCAGATAAATGATAAATCATTCTTTTAACCAAATCTTTAAGTAACTTTATTTTGCTAAATTAAAAACTATTATGGAATTTTTAAAAATTCAATGATCTAAAAATCCATTCCTTAATAACCTAAATGTGTTATCTAAGTGTAAAAGTAAATGCTAAATACCCAATGAATTCTACAAACATAAATTTTATTATATATCTGACACTGAACTTTGAGAGGGTATTAATCAAGCTATAAGAGTTTATCTCAGTAATGTCACATTTCCTGTCACTGTAATTAATAAGTAGTGTAAGTGATATTTTCTTATTATTTATTTTAGATGTGCCATACTGTGAGATCCCAAGTAAAGTTTCCACAAGTGACCAAACAGGTGTCTTTATTCCAGGTAAGATATGACAAACATAAGACAACTCTAGTCTAAACAATTTTAAATCTGTGCTAGTGATAACATTTAGATGACTTTACTATTAGTAATTTTATAGTTCATAGGCGACGGCGTGGTCGAGTTGGGAACGCTCATGGTTGCTAATCCGAAAAGTCTCGAGTTCGAACCCTCGGGCAGATGAGGCTCGTTAGCTGAGGACAGCCACTCTTCTAGGAGAGACAACTCCAAAATTAAACAACTGCTGCCTTGTAGTTTGTTCTTGGTTGGACAAAGGCTATGGAAGCAAATCCAAAAAGAAAAGCAGGCTGAAATCGGAGTCAATGGCCTCAATAACGCATAAACAGTTGACACGTAACGCTTAATTGTGTTGGAGGCGTGGTCGAGTCGGCAAAAAGCTCATGGTTGATAAATTCGAACAAAGTCTCGAGTTCAAACCCACTGGCAGATAAATCTCGATCTCCTTCAACACTAATAATTAAGAACGAAGAAGAAGAAGAAAATAGTTCATTAGACGAAGGAGATAGTAAAAGTTTAATTTATATCTAGATCAGACTGCTAAATCAAGT
Organism: Physella acuta; assembly: GCF_028476545.2. Lineage (NCBI taxonomy): Eukaryota > Metazoa > Mollusca > Gastropoda > Physidae > Physella > Physella acuta. The sequence continues at coordinate 21,346 of NW_026731669.1, forward strand.
GTAAGTGTAAACATAGTATATCTAACCAAAATAATAATAGGTGCATTTTATATCAGTGTTTAAATTTTTTAGGCTGTTTAAATAATTTGTTTCCCATATTCCTGCAGGAAATCATGAAGCTGAGATGTGCTATGGAGGAGAAGCTGATCTACACAAACATGTTGCTGGCTGTAAAAAGAATCCAGGTCACAAAGGTTTTATGCCTCTTAAAGATTTTAACGCAAATTGTCTCCCCTCACGTTACCATGGCGACGACCTCGTGTCTGAGACAATCAAAACATTGGCAGCCCTAACTGTCCAGGTAAAGACTAAATTCACCAGTCTAGAGAGACCAGAGTTTTACCCAGGCACTCAAGTTCCATATCCATGTTATAATGACAGAGGAAGTCACGTGTTGAGGTTAGGGACGGGGAGGGTGTGTAGTGTGTACAAGTCCACAGAGAGTGACAAAACTTGTCGTTGTGCCAAGTGTCAAGTCTCTGCCACACCCAGCAAAGTGTGGGGGATGGTTCATGTGGTGACAGCTAAACACGTGGTGTTTGATGACAGTGAGGCGAGACAGACCACATGTGTTTTAGGTTTTGATGACAATAAAAGTCCAGTGGTCAGTCTTGATGGCTGGGAGGTGACGGGTGGGGCAGACATTGAGGAAGACAGGTGTGATTTGATTTATGTTACATGTGACTTAGAGTTGCTTGATGAACTGGACAAGATGTGTCGGCGCTTTGATGGTCTATGTAGGGAAGTAAGTAACGAATACATATTTGTTGATGTGGTCAAGTTGACCGTTATAGTGTCACATCCTCATGGCTGTCCTAAACAGGTCTCTGTAGGACAATGGACACACAAACGTGAGAGGTATGATGGTATCCCCTGGACCAGGTACTGGTACACAACATGTACATGTCCTGGCTCCAGTGGAGCGTCTGTCTACAGGCTGGGAACTGTCGGGTGGTTGTATCAACATCCCCACAGTGGATCAAACTCTGAAGGAAATTATAGTGGGGAGTATTGGGATTGATTTAACTGTTAGTTCTCTCCCCTTGTCTACACATTGTAAACAAACAAAATGGCGGAACTTTTCCCGTCATTAAACTGTTTGTGTTAAGACTTGCATATGTTGTAAACATTTTATTACATGTAAATGGTTAAAACAATTGTTTTGATTGATTCGTATTTTACGCACTTAACATGTTTATTGTTGTAAATATTTTGTGTTTAACAAATGTCGGCAACATTGTTGTTCTAATCTTACCATGAATTGTATCTTTACATTATATTACATTTCTTGCTCTTCTTATTTGTTTATAAAATTATTTCATACTAGAAAATAAATGCCCAAGAAAAAATCTGTTATGTTGTTAATTTCATTTTTATAGACTAATTAGAATTAGCAAATTGTTATCAAACAACTTTTTGATACTGATGTTGGTATTACCGTCATGCTGTCATTGGTTTTAAAACATTCCCAATTCATTGTAACGACAAGGCCGACAAGTAGCCTATATATGGATAAATAATGTCTAGTTATGATCTACTTCAATGAAGTGCAGTTCAAATAAACTTAACTGTTACCAGAAACAACCGTTAAGATCTACATCTTGTGTTGTCCTACTCCAATAGAAATGTTAAGTGAGATCGGAGTTCGTCGCTCTGATAAACTGACACTTGTGTAAACATTTTTTTTTATTCTTATTTCTTCTAAATACTTTTACCAACTGGTGATAGAACACTCGCATGTTGAAATGTAGGTCTCTCGTTGCTGAGTCCATCCAGCTCTAATAGGTTCCTGAGTTAATCGGGTAGTTTAAACGCGGCTGTGACGGCATAATTTAATTATGCCATTTTCAAAGAATTATTTGACTCTATTTCATCTGCTAGATTGACCTTCACATTTTAAAGATAACGTAACTTCCTTAGATTGTATGGCAACTCTTGGTAAATATTGGTAACATTACAAACAATAATTAACGTGAACAAAACCAACGGTTCATAATGAGCTCACAAAATATTTAAAGATTGAACGGATATTTTTTATTTATAGAATATATTTTAGACTTATTTTGATACAACGGAAATTGCTTAAATTTTGACAGAAAGCAGAGAATTATATTGTTCACTTACATGTGAAATGTCGTTTATCTATTTAAAACAGTAATCAAGTTATATGCTTTTGAAAAACCAAAAAAGAATGTTCCACTATCTGTTACCGGAAATCGCTGAAAAGTTGATACAGAACTACAAATTTGATATAATACTTGTACATGAAATTTCATCCACCTAGCTATAACAGTATTCAAGTTATCGTGTTCAGACACACATACGCACACATAGACATGCGGACATAATTGCAAAGCCCAGTTTTTCCGATTCGATTTCGCAGAGATATTCTTTTTTGCACGATAAAATTAAGTCCTCTATACTCTGTATATGATGAAGTACTGAGGTGTAAATCGATGAAAAGTGTCATTTGATTTTATGTGAACGATCATAATACTTCCTCTATACTCTGTATACGAGAAAGTAAAAACGAGTACAGTCAAAGGGAAGCAACAATGAAAATATTTTAAGAGAAAAGATTTTCATGATTATCTTTCTTTTTTTTCCTGTAGTGTCAATAGTTTATGTCGTAAATCTCTCTATGCTTAACACAGGAATATATTAACCTCCATCGTATAATAGGGGCATTCATATATTGCATAAATTGTGTTCCATAATATGACTTCTTAATGTATTTAATTTTTTGTTTTATCTTTGGTCATTTAGTATTGGTGCCTTTAGTTCGCGTTGTACTGTAAGCTCAGCACGAACAAAGTGCCATGGTCAAAGGGAAATAACAATGAAATTATTTCACACTCTATAGAATTTCATGGTTGTCTTTCTTCATATTTAATTTCAGATCCATAATTGTTTTGTCAACGTTATAGCAAACATCAATAAAAACAATACCAAAAGAGATGCTACCGAATCAGCACCAATGAAGTCGTCAACTTGTGTCGTTTAAACCTTACCGAAAGAATCTATCTTAAAGCGGCTATTAATACAATAGTGCCAAGCTGGGTAGCCTACAAGGAGACAAGCTATTGTACACGGTATCAAGTGCCCATACCGTTTAGTTTCTTTGATACTAAACTTTTTATTTTAAAGTTAACAACTGAAATTTTAAACAAAACTTTAACACGTTTTCTCTGCCGCCCTTGAATTGAGATTAAAGTCCAGGCCAGCTTAAGATGATGTAACGGGCCTGTTAGGGGAATTCAAAACAATATACATTAACATGCAGACAATAGAGACAGCTATTTCAGAAAGAGAAAAAATACGTCAGACACGATTAGACGACCACATAAAACAAAATAGGACCGGCTCTTTGTGCTAGTCAGTGAGTGTAACACCGATGTAGATACAAAGAAAACCTCTAGGTGTGAGCTGTATGGCAAGGAATATGCATAGAAAAATTGTCTACCTGCTTTGTCAGGTAAGTTGTCAGGATTGCTTCGATTTTCTGTGGTATTGTGCTGTTCCTTATTGGATGTCACGTACGCTTCTTTAAATACCTCATTTTGTGATAAAACTCATTAAAATTGGCGCCATACAATACACTATATCCAAAACAACGTTTATACCTAATAAAATAACATTCGTTTTCTACAATATTTGCAACTTGATAATATGAACATGTACGTGGGAAAAAAGAATGCAATCGAATTGAAAAACCGTTTAAAAAAAGCCCTGTAAAAAATACATTGCTGAAATAATTATATTATTTTTGTTAACTAAAGTGTGTAGAAATTTTAAGAGCTACCAAAACTTTGAATATTATATTAAAACGAAGCCTGTTTTATTGTGTGTGCATGTGTGTGTAGGCTTATGTGTGTGTGTGTATGTCTGTGTGTGTGATCTGTGTATCGAGCTTTATTTTGCATCTTTATCTCATCACCAGAGCTACGGCAACATCTAAATTTAGTATCGATATGGTCTTACAGGGATAACGCACTTATCAATGTTTATTCCTAAACACCTGAGCGAGGTATGCAGTTCTATGATAGCACAGGTCGAGTTGTTTAGGTCTATGTTTAACATTGCTAGAGGTTGTGTAAAAATAATTTGCTCGTTATAAAGTGTTTCAGTCGAATTGTAAATAGAATTGTTTATAAATAGAATTATAATTAAATTGGATCTGCGACTAGTTGAGCCTGGACGTCTTAGCTCTTGTCCTCTATTTTGTCGCTGATGTCACTTGAGGAGGAATTTTGAAGTAATTTAATTTCAGCTGCTTTTTCAGCATAATATTTCCCATCATCTACACAGCTGGTATTATGCGTTTTTCCCCAATGGTTTGTGGTTTACCCTGCATTAGGGTCAGGTAAACGGCTTTGCAAGGATCCGTTTGTTGATGGGTACAAAGCCTAGAACAGACAGAGTGACCTTATCATCGAATCTGGCTCTCTTCACCTTGAAGAGTATTGAAATTCCGCCGATCTGTTCATAATAATCTGCTCTTTGATTTATTATAATAAACACTAGACCAACCCGTACTACTCAATCCTACCAGTTGTCCATAGACAAACAATTAGATTACAGTATGTTATCGTAAAAATAGAGAAGTGTAAACTCCGGCTATCCCAACAGTTGAATTACACCCATGTGAATAACCCAAATCCTTCTATTACTATACACATTATACCTTGTATAAGTAAAATTTAATACATTTTAAACGTTCCTGGAAGCGCCGGGTACTTGGGCTCCCGGTCTAAACCCCCTGGACATAAATCCCCTGGACATACACCCCGCGACTTAAAATTTAACAATCTACAATTAATCCACACATTACAGAACTACAGAAATTAATTAAAATTCAAGAGCGAGATCGTTTCGAAATGAGCAAGTATTACAAAGGTCTAACCGGTCGATAAATGATACGTGTCGTACTACCATTGGTATCTTTTTAATGTTAAGCTTGACATACTTAGGCGGATCCAAATGAGAATAACCATGGCCAGGGTCTCGCCCGTTATGACCCATACAGACAGAGTGAGCAAGTTAACGAAAAGCTTGAAAAAATACAATGTTAAAACAAAAATCTCTTCGGGTAGGGGCGAAGCCCCTCCGCCTCCATGGTTGAAAGTCTTGACCCATCCCCCCCCCCCACCCCAACCGAATTATAATTTGTATAGAAAATATATACTTTTACCAGTGTCGGCCTTCCCCGCCCCGGAGCATTGTATTCAAGTGCCACACCCCGGAAAAAATTATGAAAGAAACACTGTCAGCGTGAGTGAGGTTTGTCGGCCGTAATTAGAAAACAGGTCTATATTATAGAAGTAGGCTCTATAGTCTGTAAAATTTACAAATGCGATCAGACTTTTTCCACCCCATGAGGGAGGAGGGGTACATGAAATATTCGGGTGTGGGTGGGGACTATATTTTCTGGGGGGGTTTGTACGAAATATTATTTGTATAGAAAATATATTCTTTTACCAGTGTCGGCCTTCCCCGCCCCGGAGAATTGTTTTAAAGTGCCACACCCCGGAAAAAAGTATGAAAGAAACAATGTCAGCGTGAGTGAGGTTTGTCGGCCATAAGTAGGAAACCGGTCTTTATTTATTTAGACCAGACTTTTTCCTCCCCAATGCTAAATTTTCAATTTGTTTAAGATTTTTTTTTCCTCAACCACCTCCAACAAATATTTCTTTTTCCGTGGACAAAACTTTCTCCGAGGGCCGGATGAGATGACCTCGCGGACCGTAGTTTGGAGACACTTGGATTAGGGTTTATGGCTACGACTGTATTTAGTATCAATGTGCAGTAACTACGTGTACATCAATTTAAATCTGATTAAAATGTAAATAGCAAATCTATTATTTTACCAGTGTCGGCCAAAAGTAGAAAACGGATCTTTATTATAGACGTAAGTTCTATCTTTAGTTTGTTTAATCTACAGATGCGGCCAGTGTTCCTTTCAGACTTTTCATGCCCGCGAGGGGAAAAGGGGTACTTAAAATTTTTGGGTGTGGAGTGGACTAAATTATAAGTTTTAATTAAATTTTGTTGAACAAAGTACATAATTATATTTTGTTTATTGGGACTGTTAACGTGCTTTGGGGTGTGTGTGGCAGGGACCCTCTTCCCACGTGGAGTTGCCTGAAAGAAACTCTAAATGCGACTTTTGTCATGATTTACATTAGGTGCATAATTTAGGGTATGGCCACGACTTTATTTAGTATCAATGGACAGTGACTACGTGTAGATCAATTTAAATCTAATTAAAATGCCGATTCTGGATATATATTTTCGTGTTTAATGTCATTTTTTGTTTCCGGTTCAATTTGAAGTTAAGGTGATGATTTTAGTTTTAGTTTTGAGAAAAGAGAAAACATTATCATCCCAGCGCTCGTTGTATCTATACCTCAACGGGCCATTTATCACGCCAATAATATTTTTGCTGTATATCCATCAATCCTTCATCCATCCATCCATCCATCCATCCATCCATCCATCCATCCATCCATCCAAAAAGCCAAACCCCAAACCCTAAAATGACGTCACACCTCAGCCTACAACCCCACTTAAAATCGCAGTTCATTTTTTTTTAAACATCGTTTTTTTTTCCAAAATTTTGTATGAACTCTGTCAATATAGAGTATTTTAATAAATTCCTATTTCAATTTTATAAAAAACAGTTTTCTTAAAGTAGTTTTTAACATTGCTTTTTATGATGCAAAAGAATGACGTCGCACCATCTGAACCCTCATCACACACCGTCACAAAATTACGGACCCCCAACTCCCCCCTTCGTGTGTGACGCCATTTAAGGACGACCCGTAAGTGAGATTGGAATGCGTCGCTCTGATAGACTGACACATGTGTAAACATTTTCTTTATTCTCATTTCTTAAAAATGTTTGCATCAACTGGTAATAGAGCACTCAAATGGTGGAATGTAAGTCTCTGGTACCTGAGTCCATCCAGCTCTAATAGATACCTGAGTAAAATAGTGAAATATAATCAGTCGCGGAGCTGGAAAAAAAAGGGCCACCCCTTAGAAAAATGTCTAGGGCCACCACACACACACATATATATATATATATATATATATATATATATATATATATATATATATATATATATATATATATATTATGAGCTCGCGAATCTTTTAAAATTATATTATTATCTTTTATATATAGGGTACATTTTAGAGCTATTTTAATGCATGTAATGTTGATCAAAACAATTACAAGCTGTACTGGTAAAATATACCAGGCATGTGGTCTGATAACAATTGCAAAGATGACATCGCTTTCATTTAACACAAGTCTGCTGATGTTTAAATAATGTAATCGTTAAACATGTTCTTCCAATTCTGTAACGCTGTTTATATGATTTAAAAGATCAAAGTTAAAATTTTGCTGAAAATCCTTTTTTTTTTGCAAAAAATGTTTTTTGCGTTCAACCAATTTTTTCCCCATTACTTCGTATCATTTAAAAAACACATTATAATAGATAGTGAATAGCAATGTGGCCACAATTTAAGTTTTAACAACATGACAGACCTGTGAAACACCCAAAACCTTTCCCCAGCTAAATCTATTTCAATACAGAAAAATTCCCTGCAGATCACAAAACTAGTCTATATTTATACTTGTTCAATACCGACATGATCTGTGCATAGTGTTTAGGTAGAAACAATGTTTTTAAAAAGTTGGATATTATTTAATACATTTTTATGTCACTTTATTGATTATATATTTATGATGTCAGTTGAACTTCATATCAAATTATTGGATAAACAAACATTTGTCCAACTAACATACATTTTGCTGTATAATACTATCGTTTTAAATCTCAAGCATCAAAGATGTGACTGATTGGGTCTTTCATTGGGTAAAAGTTATTTACACTAAACCTTTACATTTTGGATGAAATGTGTAGGTTTGTTTTTTCTAATATATTTTATTGGCAATGACCTCATGTAATTATTTTGTTCTAATTTATCCTTTTTTGGTCTTAAATTTAGTTAAAATAATGCATTTTTTTACATTTTTTTGTCTAAGCTTACTATTATGATGTATTAAAACTATTGAATCATAATTACCACCGTAACATGGACAGGTGTATGTCTGATAACTTTATTTTGGGAACATTATTTGTGTCTTTCCCCTCGTCTATCTAAACAGCCCAATTCAGTATGTTTCCTACAAAAACGTCTACTACAGGTCATAAATCCAGAGTATAGCTCGTGACACCCAGGTCTACAGTTTCCCGTTCCATAAAATTCGAGAATATTTTTGAGTAGATAAGCGTGCGTTTGTTGATAAAATAAATCACGACTTTATATTAACATGTGCCATATGAAACATATAGTGTCACTTTAAAAGTTCAGATATCACTAACACATTTATTGACTATTGCCTGTATTTTGTGTCATTTATTTAAAAAAATAAAACGTCACATTTATTTGGAAACTGTTTACTAGTGCCTCCCCCCCAATCGTCTATATAGTACATCTTACTAAATTTGTCACATTTCAGCCTAATATTTCTCCAATATCCGCTTTCTTGGCTAAAATGTATACATTGTGAAAAAATGTACAAAATGTCTATGAACTTTAAACTTGACTACAAAAATTAAGTACAGAATATTATTTTCAAACTGCTAAAAATAAACATTACATTTTTTGAACGCCATTTTACTCTTCTCATTGCCACTTATCGTGACAGAAATTAAATCCTCTCCCCTCACACACTAAGCTTTCTGTCACAGAACTTAAATCTATTGTACATGTTAAAGTACTAACATAAGTTAGCATTAATATCTCACTTTTCGACAAATCATTTAATTGTTGTATTGTTATTTTAATATGTTATAGTGCATCGTATATTTTCACAGGTTGGTTTAAAATAGTGTAACTTCAGTTTGGTATTTTCATTTATGTTGTCTGTTTCTTTAATTATATCTTAGTTATTTACAAGAAATAGCAATTTTGCTATTACATTGCAGGTTACACTATGCCCTTCTGTCATAAACTCGAGAAAATAAAAATTAAAAAACAGACAAGTCTCAAGTTTTGAACGTCACTCTTTAATATGTGTATAAATTGGATTGCTGTGCAACCAAATACAAATATTATCAACCTCTCTAAGCAACAAATATTTAAAACATAGGAATTTAAATCAGTGGCGTAGCGAGGTCGGGGTCACCCGGTGCGGCAATTAATGGTGTCACCCCCCCCCACCCCCCACCCCCACCCCCCAGAGGCGTTGCGACCCTTCCCGGTGACAAACTTTCAAGTTTTCGATTTGCATCCCTCCACCCTCAAACTTTCGATTTGCACCCCCCCCCCCTCAAACTTTAGATTGCACACCCCCCCCCTCAAGTGTTTTTCTCTATATATTTTGCTATTTTTTGCCTTGGTGTCACCCCCCTAAATGGTGTCAACCGGTGCGATCCGCACCCTCCGCCCCCCCCCCCCCCTCGCTACGCCCCTGATTTAAATTAATACATAGTAGCTAGAGAAACCTACTTTAAGTATTGCAACATTGCGTAAGTTCGGAAATTTCTTATCTGATATTCATCCACACAGTATCACGTGACACTTACCTGGGGGTTTAAGCTATTTTTAGAAAATAGGTCAAATGGATTTTTTAACACTTTTAATTTAGTCACTAAACGTTACAGGTACTAAAGAATTTCTTTTTGTTTTTAATTAATTGTGTGGCTTTTTCTGTTTTTACTTGTTTAAAATGTTTTCATCATAGAAAGAAGCCATTAGAAAACAGGTGAGTTAATTATTTAAAAAGTAAGCAATGGCAATATTTAATGTAGAAACACACACACACACACACACACACACACATATATATATATATATATATATATATATATATATATATATATATATATATATATATATACAGACATATAGTTCTACAAATATACCACCCATATATACTTTCATACATAAACGTATAAAAATATATATGTAAACCTATATTTATAATTATGCATATTATTTTTATTTATCTATATTTATATGTGTTTTTTTTAATATGTATTTGAAGAAGATTTGGCTACACTGATGATGTAATGTTAGAAAGTATGTTGGGACATTTAAAAAAAATATATTCCTGTGATTGCCTTAACACCTATCAGCATATTGCTACGTATACAAACGTTCCCTTTAACTGACCTTACACAAGTCTTTAATTTGCCGGGGTGGTCATAAAATGCATTCTGTTTTCATTAGACTTAAGCGAAAAGTTGTATATGCACGAATGCTGTAAAAACGAGAAAAACAAGAGGTTTAAAGATAAACTAAATCAGTATATTACACACCGATAAGGATGGTATGTAGTGCTTGGTGAATTTAACTCTTCGTTGGGGTTTAAAATTGTGACGCTGAATGAGGCCATTGCTAAAGAATTAATTAACGTCTTTAATCGGGAACTGGAGATGTAAATGTTGCAATTGAGGTATTTATTATTGTCTAATTTCGGGCAATGTATGTAACAGGTATTGCATGCCTGTAGTTGTAAGCATTTGATAGAACAATACTAGGCAAGAGAGACACATTCTCACTCGCACATACATACACGCGAATATACGTAGGCACATACACGCAGGCACATATGCGCATAAAAACACACTAACACACCGTTAAAACTTAGTTTCTCCGTCTTAGGAAGGTTTATAACATTTAGATTTTTTTAGTTAACAGACTATCCAGTAAGTAGGATCGTATGTCCGAACTCACCCCACAATGTAGCGCAGTAATAGAGGCAAGTCATGGGGTCTAGCACCTATTGGCTTACCTGGTAAGAACCCACGGTCGATAACGACCAACATGCAGTGATCGAACCGACATCTTCAAAAGCCACTTAGTCGGAGTTTACTGTGTCGAGGCCAGTCTGGTAAATGCGAGCTCTGTCATAAAAGTAGCTAGGCTCTCCCTAATGGTTCAAATCCAAAACATTTATTTACCCCGAAACCTTACATACGCCGCTGAGTAAAAGTAAGTAAAGTTTCCCTTTCATACCTGACGGTCTATGGGGCAAGTGAAGTAGAGTTCACTTGTTTCTGTGACCTCGGCATATGAAGAGTAGCCTCACTTTATAAACGTAACTTTACGAAAGTGAATGTATACATTGATTTAGCCTAATTACGTCAGATCTTTCCTCTTTCTGTTACATATATATCTAAGCATAATAATTTTAAGCAAAAAATACTTTTTTTTTTAACTTTTAAGAGTCACCTCATTTAATTTAGAAACATCTTCTGAATGCTAAGATAAAAGAACGACAGTTGATAAAAATATAGGCCTACTTTAATATTTTTTTCTAATTGTTGTTTCCTTATCAGATTGTATGGCGAAGATTTGAGAAATGCCATTTAAAAGAGTGTGAAGGACAAGGAGTTATAAATTTAACAATACGGACTATCAGGATCTGAATTAATAATGTATTTGTTGTTCTCCGTTAACCTCAAGTTCATCAATACACAAAAGACGTCATATACAATACACAATACACATTTTAAACCGTCTTTTCTGTCATATTATCTTTACTCGAACAAATGTGTCACAAATAAACCAAACAAGTTATTTAGCCAGTGCGGTGTCTTAATTTTTCATACACAAATAATAGCGGGGAAATAAAACAACCGTGATAGTTTATTTTTAAAGCTAGGTTATAAATAGAATTTCGCAGTAACTGACTGAACGGCCATTTTGAAAACCTTTTATCTTGAAGCTGATGGTAAGAGCTTGATTTTTCTTTTGATGTCTTAGTTTATAGATTAAGATAGATAGATCATGTATTTGGATTGGATTGAAAACACATTATTGAAAATTGATTAAGAAATATGTAACAGTTATTAACTAAATTCAACATTTTCAGCAACATTTTGGAAACTGCCAGTAGGCAATTCCAATTCTGCAGTTGCTTTAGCGTTCCTCTTGTTTTAAAATTAAATGAAGAAGATATAGGCCTATAAGGCATGTGTTTGGATACAAGTGTTGGAATTTGTCATTTGATGATTGAGTGTACGTGTTTGCTATGTCTAAATACAATTGCACGCATACAGTCTTTGTTGAAAACATTTGAAACAACGGTACAGAAGTTTCTACGATATTGGAAAAAACACGATATATTTTTTATCAAGGCCAGTACCGGTCGAGTTATTGAATTCATAGCTCAGGTTAAGTTTTTTTTTTCTTTAAAGTTTTCAACTCCCGTTCCACACTTTGACGTTGGTGGGAGGAGGATATAGAAGACATCACCGTCCCTTACCATTCCCTAACTTGTCCTTGGAGCGGGAGTGAGGTGTCTTGGATAAGGAGGTTATACGTTGCCACTGAAAATGACTGTCGATCTATAAATCATACTGAATTATACCATTTTCAATTGTAGACTCTAGCTAATAATTAAAAATAATTTGTAAAATAGTTCAAACTACAAGATACACAAAACAGCTCATAGATCCGTAAGTGACTACAATAACATTTTGTTGTAATTAAACTGGAATAATATGTTAATTTAAAATTGAATTATTACACATTCGTCATAAGATGAAAAATATGAAAATAGAAACTTATAGTATCGATATTTAAAAAAGAAATCGTGTCCTTGCTTTTAATGAAAGTCATCATTACAAAATGCACAATTAATGAAAATTGCAATAATTAGTCCTATTGTTTGTAGATTTTATTTTATTATGGCATGTGTGTAACCAATAAGCTTTATTTAAAATAAAAATCTAAGTAGTTTTAACTGAATACAATGTGTTTGTATTTTGTTGTCTATACCAGCATATATAGAGCATGTACGTTTTTTTCTAAATTTATTTTCTTAAATTTATTTAGAATGACGTCTTCATTTTAAATAAATTGTTATTATGATTTTAATATTACAAAGAATTTATTTCTATGATGCAGCTTTTAGAATAATTTGAAAGTTATGTTTTGTGAATAATCAAGTCTTTAGAAATAACTAAGGCTAATTAAGCAAAACACATTATAAAGTTATCTACATTATAATTTATTTTCATATTGAGATTACATATTGAAAATCACATTTAATGAAAATTTTTAAAAGGTTTACCGAAAGCAAATTTCAAAAGAAACAGTTAGCCTACCACCATATTTGCTATGATTATAATAAAAACCAAAATATTAAACTTAAACACCTAATGTTTTCTGTATAACTCTAATATTATTTTCTTTCTTTTACTTGTAAGAAGAAAATTGTTGACTACTAGGTTACTACTTGTTAAATAAAGCTTGGTTCATTAAACATAAGAAATTGGTATACCCAAATGTCAATAATTCTACAGCTAGTGTCATGTTTAAATTTTGCTTTCAATTCTTCATTAGTTTAATTATTATTGTCATATTATAATTAAGTCTTATTTTAAATGCTCTATTAATGATAAAGAACTTTATCTACAGAAACAAACCATGGAAACCTCAATTGAATTAAGAGAAGAAAAACTAGACTCACAATTTGAACCTGAAGGTAGAGCCATATAAGCATTAAATCCCTGATACGAACACATGTTTTAGTAATGTAGTTTAAGAACTAATATGACGGTTTGTAAATAAATTTATATTTTTATTTTTCCTGAATAAGTTACACGAGTTTTTTACAAGATAAAATATAAATAATATAATACATAATATAATTTATAAGAAAAATATTTTAGTGAAATTTTAAACAGTGTTGAGTAAAAAAAGGGAAACATTGACAGCTTTTATTATATTTCTTGTCAATACAATTTTAAATAAAGTACATTTAATGTGTTTTTATGTTTAAAAATTATAGGTATGTCATACTTTGAGAGTCCAGCTGAAGTTATCAACACTAACCAAATAAGTGTCTTTCATCCAGGTAAGATATGACCATTATAAAGCAACTGTAATATAAACAATTTAAAACTGAGCAAGTGTAAACACTCATGTGAGTTTGTTAGAGCTGATTTAGATACAAGTAGAACAAGTTAAAAGATACATTCAATTTGTATTGGTTTCAAGCTGCTTAAATAATATGCTGTTACTTTGCTCCTCTAGGCAATTTTGTTATTGTTCTTGTAGAAATCATGAGAACTTGATATATCCATATGTGAATACTTCTACAGGTGTTGTTATGTTTCCCTATTCCTGTAGGAAATCATGAAGCTGAGATGTGCTATAGAGGAGAAGCTGAGTTACACAAACATGTTACTGACTGTAAGAAGAATCCAGGTCACAAAGGTTTTATACCTCTTAAAGATTTCAACACAAGTTGTCTCCCTTCACGTTACCATGACGACAACCTCGTTTTTGAGACAATTAAAGCAATGGCAGCCCTAACTGTCCAGGTAAAGACTAAATTTACCAGTCTAGAGAGACCAGAGTTTTACCCAGGCACTCAAGTTCTATATCCATGTTATAAGGACAGAGGAAGTCACGTGATGAGAATTGGGACGGGAAAGGTGTATGAAGTGAACAAGTACACAGAGGGTGACAAAACGTGTCGTTGTGCCAAGTGTCAAGTCTCCGCCACACCCAGCAAAGTTTGGGGGGAGGTCCGTGTGGTATCTGCAACACATGTGGTCTTTGATGCCAGTGAGGCGAGACAGACCAGGTGTGTTTTAGGTTTTGATGACAATAAAAGTCCAGTGGTCAGTCTTGATGGCTGGGAGATGGAGGATGCAGAAATTGAGGGAGACAAGTGTCAGTTGTATTATACTACTTGTGACTTAGAGTTGCTTGATGAACTGGACAAGATAAATGAGCGCTTTGAGGATCTATGTGACGAAGTAAAGGACAAATACAGGGGATTTGATGACGTGGACAAGTTGACCGTTATAGTGTCACATCCTCATGGCTGTCCTAAACAGGTCTCTGTAGGACAATGGACACACAAACGTGAGAGGTTCGATTACTTAACAATGACCAGGTACTGGTATACAACATGTACATGTCCAGGCTCCAGTGGAGCGCCTGTCTATAGACAGGGTCATGACATGTTTTACCACCATCCCCACAGTGGATCAAACTCTAAAGGAAATTATAGTGGGGAGTGGTAAGACTAACATAACTGTTAGTTCTCTCCCCTTGTCTACACAACGTAAAAAACAAATGGCTGAATTATGTGCTAGGACTTGCACGTTATTACATTTAAATGATTAAAACAAATGTTTTATTGGATGTAAAATATTTAAAGATTATTTTTGACATCTACCATTCTAAATTTTAGAGTTGTTTTGGTTTTAAAATGTTGTAAATATTTGTCCATAACTAATATTGTTAGCCTAGATAGGCCCTAGATGTTCTTATAAATAATCTTTTTTTTTTTGTTTACATATATTTTAAATAACTAGAAACTTAATCCTAAAAACAAAACATCTTTTTTTTTTATAATCGTTTGCTTCACTAAAAGATTTCTGACTTCTGCCATGTAAAACGAGTTACATTTACATTTTTGACTAGCTGTCTTGTGAGGATGGACGAATGCAGTATCCTTTTTTACGGGGATCGCCTCTTCTTATATATCTGGTAAAGTTTTAAGAAATCGAACACAAGTCCAATTCAACATATACTACATCGGTTTGTTAATCAACACAAATAAATTGTTCTACTCATACCCTAACTAGTCTATACTATATACTGCCTACTAACACTAACTAACTATACACTCTCACGAACATCCCTAACACACTATATATCTATATTCAAATCTCCGGAAGCTACATTTATCGACCCACCTCTACGACTTTGATGATGCGGCAAAAAGTGACCGATGTTCACTGCCTTACATAGTCTCGTCGACAGCAACCAGTGAAACTGCATGGGTTGATTGCTTAGCCCCAAGATAAGAGTTTATTATTTTTTTTTACATAACTGTTCGAGGACAAAATACGCATTTAAAACATATTTTTCAGGCATCTCTTCGGCATGGAACTCCTCCCCCCTCCAAAAACACGTCCTCAAACTAAAAATTATAAATACAATATCTAAATAAAATATATACTTCAACCAATGTCCGCCCCCAAATAACAAAGGTAAATGTCTGAAAGAAACACTGCTAATTTGCAAAGTACGTGTGATGAACCCCATTGTGGAAAATCACCGGTAGCAAAAGTTGACAAAGTGACGGGAAAAAACAGTGGCAGTATAAGAAAACGCTCAAAACTGACCAAAGTCAGCATTTGTATATTTAAATGTAATTAACTTCCTGAAAAAACGGCAGTGAAATTTACAGCTTTATTAAGTGTACTACTAAAATTATATGTATTAAAACACAATCAGTAATTTGCGGTCTCCGAAAGGCAATTGTCTGCCTTTTCGCAGAGTACGTGGCCGTTCTGGTGCGTGGAAGCAACTGCAGTTCACGGACGACACTCTGATTAAGCGATGGCTAGTAAATTTGTTTCTTCCATTTAGTTTCAAATTGTATAAAAACTCTATTATCAGAACCTATTGAGCACTACTAACTTCACTTTGTTCAGAGCTTGTAAACATTTGTCGTGGATGACACAATATATTGTGATCTCGAAAAGATAGTAAACTGACCCTACTTCGCGCCTCCTAAAATCAGTCAACTAAATTTTACCCACGACGGCCCTTTGATCAAGCAAACGCTGGCAAGTATTTTATCTTTTAATCCGCGCTTTTATTCCCCACGCTTTTCTTTATAGTAATTAAAATAACAGTGTATTATTATTATATATAAAAAAAAATGTTTTTTTTTCTCCATTTTAGTAATTTTTACATGAACGCTTGTTATTTAAACGTTTTTATGCAATTTTTTTCAGTACTTTTTTTTGTTGTATGACTTAAAACATTTGCGCATCAAATGAAAATGAAAATGTGGAAAGAGTGGTACTATTTTTAGAAAAAAATCATTAACAAAAAAAATTAGGCATCGAATTAAGTCAAATTCAATGTTATATTGCATAGACTTTATGTCGTAACCTGGTTCCAACTTTGAAACGATTCTCTTAGTCAAAAGTGCCCGAAATTGTGCTCGCCCGTTTCGATCTATTTTTTTTTTTGGACAGACTGACGACTGACGCAGAGGAAGCAAGTAAAATAAAAACGTGTAAAAAAAAGTCTATACCCCGATTGCACCCCTTAGTGTTTATTAGAATATTGGAGAAAATTTAAGGGATAACACTGTCGCTTTATTTCTGTAACTACCGCATTACTGGATTACATAACAACAGTGATTTTTTTTTTTTTTTTTTTTTTTTTTTTTTTTTTTTTTTTCATTTATTTTTTTTTGTGTTAATAATGTGAACATTTATTAAAGTGTTTTAAGGGATAAAAAAATAAAAATATGTTATCAATGATAAAATCTTCTTATAAACTTCAAATTGTACTTCTAAAATTCATTTTGCCATTCCCCAAAATGTTTAAATAGTGGAAGCAAGGTGTTAGGAAGAGTTAGATTTCCCATATTCTATATTATACCCGTGTAAAGACAACACATGTCGGTAATTGTTAAATGCTGATTACATATCCGAGACAAGTAATTAAGTTTTACAGAACCGACCATACAAACAGCAAAGTAGTACTCTACTGATTGTAGTACGGCGGAACTTTTATCATTAAAGGCTAGTTCCAATGCTTGAGTCAAACTTGCTCTACTTTATATAAACAAAACCGAAAGTTGTGGAGACTAAGAAAAGCTTGTGATAGAGCTAATGATACTACACTTAATATATACAAAATACACGGAAAATGGTATATTTGCCTATAACTCCTCTATTGGTCACCAAGTTGTAAACAGCCTTCTTCGGTTAGTTGTACGACAGACAAGCTGAAATATTTTTAATTGTTATTTACGCTTTTTTTCTTCGGTGCTTTATTTAGTCTTCTATTGGGTTGCAATTATTTAAACAATTAAAATTAAGATTATAAAAGACGTCTAGTTTATTGTGCAGTTAATATTGTAATTGGAATATAATAATTTACAAAGACACTTTAAAAGATTTTGTTGCAAATTAATATTTTAGAAATTTAATGTAGAATTTAAATCCAATGTTCCAAAATTGTTAAGCGAAGTTTGTAGAATATTTTAGCAAGTGCACCGTCCCATGGATCTAAGGAAGGTCATGCTATCTGTAATAAAAAAAGACACAAAAGGTATTAAACAAAAATGTGATTTAATTTACTTTAACACTAATTGTGTAATTTAATACATTCATGCTTTTTGTGTTGCCTTTGAAAATGTTCCAGTACACCTGACTTACAATGGACCATATTTCACTTCCTGCTAGTTCTGAAATATCAAAGATAAGCAATTATGTATTCTACAGGGCACACTTTGCGTACGAAATTACTCTAATCTCTTAAAACACAAAACTAACATGTCAGTAGCTCTCTCCGTCGTGCCTGTCGAACTAAGTCAAGTGGGTGTATTTTTATTTTTATGTTGTGGTATACATTTTATGTAGTTTTTCGCTATTTAGAAGAAAAACAATTATACTTTGAGGTGGTACATTTTTCTTAAACTTGAGAAACGTTTATACACCGATGTAAAATTATTTAAAAAATATTCTATTTGTTCAAATTCAACAATAGTGCAATTATTAAGCAATCGATTTATTTTCATATCTACAGTAACACGAACCCGAACAAAATGAGAAAAAGAAAATTGGAGTCACGAAGTACACCTGAAGGTAGACCAGATAAATTTTAAATCATTCTTTTAACCAAATCTTTAAGTAATTTAGGTAATCTAAAAACTATTATTGCATTTTTTTACATTTAAATTTAAAAAAAAAAAAAATTCCTTTATAACCTACAATGGTTTTAAACGTGTAAAAGTATATGCTAAATACCCTATGAATTATTAAACAATGATTTTTTTTTCAAATGACTAAGACCTGTGTGAGTGCAAAAAAAAAAAAAAAAAAATTAAAAGAATTTTTCACAGTAATGTCACAATTCTTTTTCTTTGTAACTATAAAGCAATGTATTTGTTAATTGATTATTATTTTATTTTAGATGTGACATATTTTGAGAATCCAGATAAAGTTATCAAAACTGACCAAGCAGGTGTCTTTTATCTAGGTGAGATATGACAAACATAAGACAATTCTAGTTTGGTCAAACATAAAACTGTTCTAGTGAAAACATGTAGATTATTTTATTATTGTGAATTTATAGTTGATTAAATGAAAGAAATGGTAAAAGTTTCCCTTTTATGTATATCTTTATCAGCATGCTAAATAAAGTGTTCGTTTGAACACAGTATAGCTAAACAAAATAATACTAATAATAGGTTACTTTTATGTTTTTACCAGTTTTAGACTGTTTAAAGAATCTTTTTCCCCTATTCCTGCAGGAAATCATGATGCTGAGATTTGCTATGGCGCAGAACCTGATCTTAACAAACATGTTACTGGCTGTAAGAAAAATCCAGGTCACAAAGATTTTATACCTCTTAAAGATTTCAACATAAATTACCTCCCCTCACGTTACCATGACGACAACCTCATGTCCGACACGATCAAAACATTGGCAGCCCTAACTATCCAGTTAAAGACGAAATTCACCAGTCTAAAGAGACCAGAGTTTTACCCAGGAACTCTAGCTCCATATCCATGTTATAATGACAGAGGAAGTCACGTGATGAGGTTAGGGACGGGGAGGGTGTGGCGAGTGGATAAGTACACAGAGAGTGACAAAACTTGTCGTTGTGCCAATTGTCGAATCTCTGCCACACCCAGCAAAGTGTGGGGGGAGATTTGTGTGTTGACAGCCACACATGTGGTGTTTGATGACAGTGAGGCGAGGCAGACCAGGTGTGTTTTAGGTTTTGATGACAATAAAAGTCCAGTAGTCAGTCTTGATGGTTGGGAGGCGGAGGGTGGGGCAAACATTGAGAGTGACAGGTGTGAGTTGAAATATTTTACATGTAACTTCGAATTGGTTGATGAACTGGACAAGATTTGTCAGCGCTTTGATGGTCTATGTAGGGAAGTATGGGACAAATACAAGAGTTTTGTTGATGTGGACAAGTTGACCGTTATAGTGTCACATCCTCATGGCTTTCCTAAACAGGTCTCTGTAGGACAATGGACACACAAACATGAGAGGGATGATATTTTCGAGGATGAAATCACCTGGACCAGGTACGTGTACAATGCATGCACATGCCCAGGCTCCAGTGGAGCATTTGTCTACAGGCCAGGATATGTGGTTTTATATCTGCATCCCCACAGTGGATCAAACTCTCATGGAAATTATAGTGGGGAGTACTGGGGCTAATGTCAAAATTAGTTTTCTCCCCTTGTCTACTCAATGTAAACAAACAATATGGCGCAACCTTCATTGAGTTAAGACTTGTATATGTTATCAACATTTTTTACAAATACATTATTTTAAAAAGTTAAAATTTGTTTAAAATGTTGTAAATATTTTGTCCCTAACTAATGTCGACAAATTGTTTTCTGAAAATAAAACATGTAATTGTGTAAGTTGACATTTTTCCTAATAAATGGCTTTTATGTATATATCACAAATTGTACACAAACACACACATAAACTACCTTCGTCTGAACCTTTTTATGTAAATATTTTTTGTCATGTCAGTTAAGGCGTTATGTTAAAAGATAAATGGCCAGAAACATTGGTAAAAATATAAATTATGTCCTATATCAGTTGTATTTTGTTCGGGAGTGTGGGGGTAGGGGGGGGGGGGCGGTAGACGTTCTTCGACGACGGGGGGGGGGAGGTATTCTGCCCCCTACCCAAAGAGAAAGAAACTCTACTTGCAGTGCAGAACACTTTAAGATTAGACCAAAACTTTAGGCGGTAAGGTCGAGTCGAGTCAGTAAATCTCATGGTTGCTAAACCGAAAAGTCTCGAGTTCGAAACCTTGGGCAGATGAGGCTCGTTAGCTTGGGACAGCCACTCATCTAGGAGAGACAACTCCAAAATCTAATAACTGCTGAATCGTAGTTTGTTCTTGGTTTACAACATTTATGGAAGCAAATCAAAAAAGAAAAGCAGGCTGAAATCGTACTCAATGGCCTAATTAGCGAAAACTGTTGTCAGTATACTTAATCGTGTTGGAGGGGATCCCTTCCAACACTAGAATTATGAACGAAGAAGAAGATTGGGCGGTAATGTTAGAGTCTTTATCTTAGAGCAAGGGTCTCCAAACTACGGCCCGCGATGTCATTTTATCCGGCCCGCGACGATCTTTTTGTCCACTGAATAAATGTTTGTTGGAGGTGGCTGAAGAGCTTTGCACAAAAAATTCAAAACTATTTGAAAATGTAGCTTTTTGTGCAAATACAATCACTCGTCGTGTTGCAGACATTGGTGAAAACATAGTGACTCTAATAGCGAAAAATTCAAGGAAGGGGCGCCACGACCCTTAAGAGATGCTTTAAAGAAACTCTGGCCCCCGAACTGATATTTGATAGTTAATGCGGTCCTCGGGCTGAAAAGTTTGGAGACCCCTGTCTTAGAGTATGGATGACGTCATTCTTTGTTAAGGAATTTCGTTTCGTTTTGAAAATTTCCATTTGTTCCATGTGATGTCACGGTCGGGGACAGTTTCGTTTGACTGTGGAAGTAATTATTTTCATTGTTGTTTTTTCTTCTAGAGCATGACAGACAGACAGACAACATTAATTTCAGTAAAGCTTGATCTTCAATTTGCTATGTCTGGGTCGAACGGAGAGCGGCGAGTCGACACACAGGCGTCATATATATATATATATATATATATATATATATATATATATATATATATCAGTATGTTATTGCTTTGCAATGCTCTAAGATTCATTCAAAAAGTATACTTCGACGAGAAAGAAATTGACAAAATACACTAAAGGTCTAAAACTCAAAAAATGTATCACACGAACCAAGATACAATACAAAATATAAACACAACACAACATAAAGCAAGAAACGCACACTCCTTGTTTCGTAATCCTTGTGAAACTTAATCTGCTTACATTTCAATGTAAACATAGCACAACCTATCAAAATAACAAGGTTAAATCTTTAGACTAAATAAAAAAAAAATTGCAATAATATAAGAAAATATACTCATAACTATTATTAACTTCATGCACACCTTATTATCGTAGTGACGTATAGAGGAAAATATAAGGTGAACCCGTCAGTTAACCATCTGGTTACCCATATTGATTATCCGGCAACAGACCTTCATAATACAACACACACGAACCGAAAAGATTTCCTTTGTCTTGCCTTGAATGACTCACAATTCACACTCTGGTTCCTATGTCCTTGCTTGTACTTGACAACACACATCCCACACATTTCACTTGTACTTGACAACACACATCCCACACATTTCACTTGTACTTGACAACACACATCCCACACATTTTACTTGTACTTGACAACACACACGTCCCACACATTTCGCTTGTACTTGACAACACACACGTCCCACACATTTCGCTTGTACTTGACAACACACACGTCCCACACATTTCGCTTGTACTTGACAACACACACGTCCCACACATTTCGCTTTTACTTGACAACACACACGTCCCACACATTTCGCTTTTACTTGACAACACACACATCCCACACATTTCGCTTGTACTTGACAACACACACGTCCCACACATTTCACTTGTACTTGACAACACACACGTCCCACACATTTCGCTTGTACTTGACAACACACACGTCCCACACATTTCGCTTTTACTTGACAACACACACGTCCCACACATTTCACTTGTACTTGACAACACACACGTCCCACACATTTCGCTTTTACTTGACAACACACACGTCCCACACATTTCGCTTTTACTTGACAACACACACGTTCCACACATTTCGCTTGTACTTGACAACACACACGTCCCACACATTTCACTTGTACTTGACAACACACACGTCCCACACATTTCGCTTGTACTTGACAACACACACGTCCCACACATTTCGCTTGTACTTGACAACATAAGGAAAATAAGTGGATTTTTGTGGACGGGGAGGGGGGGTCGGGGTCCAAAATCCAAAAAAAATTGTGGACAACATGAATGGATGACCCCTAATGTCAAAACCATTAACTTCGTTGATTCTATGTAAAATGTCAATATTCTACTAATTTTCATAAAATTATTAGATTGACTTTGCTTTAAACAAATGTTAATGAATGTAAATTATGTTTATTTAGTCGACCTGACAGAGAACCTACGAAATTTTCAAGAGTGTGTTCCTGCCATTTTATGAATGGGGAGAAGAAGAATTGTCCAGTTTCCTTATTGATGTTCCAACCTGAAGATGTACCTTCTAGCTCTATAAAATCTAATTTATTACCGCTTTTCAATGCATCTGCTACTGACATTTTACATTGTATTTCCAATACATCCACAATGTCTTCAACATCACTTCATACTCCCTCCAGTTTATGTGTTGCAAGCATTAAAACATCTAAGTTAAAAGAAATTGAAAATTTGCCCTATTTTGTAAATCCATCTTCATTTAAAAAAAATGTAAGCCTACCACCATATTGTCAAAATGAAAATAATTATCAATGCATTGTTAATTTTCCATTTAATGACACATCTTCATGTATATCTGAAAATATACCTATTCATACTTTGCCAGTGCCATCTTTAAATTCTACCTTCAGTAATAAAGAAGGAGAATGGACATTTGATCAAAGGTCTCTTCTAGCTCAAAATGCAATGCTTCAAAAATCTTTAGAGTCAGCTAAGGTAGAAATTAAAGTACTCCAATCTGAATTATTGAAAAAACCTATTTATAGTTGGCTTAATGTGACAGAATCTATACTTAAAATGGAAACTGGTATTTATTCAAAAGATATGTTTATGGTTTTGTGTAACCTTGTTCGCCGTTTTACAGATAACATTCATTATTACTGTGGCTGGAAAGTTAATTTTAACACCATATCCTTAGAGGATCAGATTTTTATCACATTAATGAAACTAAGACAAGACTACACATATCTTCATTTGTCATCTCTTTTTAATTGCAGCATTAATACTATACGTAACATTTTTCTTACATTTACATACTTAATGCATGAATTGTTATTTAAAAATATTTTAATGAAAACATACCCTAGTATGAATAAAATAAGAAAAGCTGCACCTTCAAGCTTTTCAGAATATCCCAATTGTAGAATGGTAGTTGACTGCACAGAAGTACAAATTGAAATCCCAAAAGAGATGGATAAGCAAAGAGCAACATATTCCTCTTATAAATCTAAAAACACATTTAAGGTGTTAATTGGCATCTGCCCTAATGGCTACATCTCATTTGTTTCAAATATGTTTCTTGGATCATTATCAGATAAACAAATTTTTCTCAAATCAGGTGTAATAAGGTATTTTCAACCAGGAGATTTAATTTTAGCCGATAAAGGATTTTTTATTCAAAATATACTTCCCCCAGGTGTGTCTGTAAATATCCCTCCTTTTTTAAGTAATCCCCAATTTACAGAGAATGAGATAAAATGTACAAAAAGTATTGCAAGATGTAGGATACATGTAGAGCGTGCAATTCAGCGCATTAAAGTTTTTAAAATATTAACATGCATACCCCACGAGATGAGAACACACATAGATATTGTGTTTCAATTAATTGCTTGTCTTGTTAATCTACAAACTCCTCTAATACAAAAATAATGTTTTAACTTTGTACAAACACACACACACACACACATATATATATATATATATATATATATATATATTAGGCTTCATGTATGTATCACTGGTGGCAATTTAAACAAATGCATAATTAAACATACATGAATACATGGTGTACAAAATCAGTATATTCTAAAATAAAATATCTTAAAATAATGGCAACTTATACTCTTCATCTTGTCTTTCTGGCGTTGAGAAACCAAAAGCAGATCCTAAACAGCATTTTCATAAGTTGTACATGGGGTTTCTTGGTGAATAAACAAGGCAAAACTGTACAGCAGTCTGTGAACACCTGTTAGCTCCTCTGGGACATTCACATGAAGAAATGTTACTTTCATAGCTTTGTTCAAATGTAACTGAAAAGAAACAAAACTATTAAACATTCCAAAAACACTCAATTACAATTTTGGAGTGTAATAATTTATTCACTTAATTTACTGTACATTTTAAGATGTTTATATATATATATATATATATATGAATACTTACAGTTACATTTACATTATACATGTTTTTTTTCATGCTTGCACAAGCTAGTAACTGATTCCTTTGTGTAGATACAAAAGACATCACCAGATTTGTAGTGGCATCCCTATTTCTTTACTACATTTAAATTGTCCTTGAAAAATTCCATTAAAGTGGTGATTGCAGCAACCCATAACACCATGTTCATTTACTTGTTATTAATTTTTCTTCAATTTTCATGAAGTTCCATTTACCTGGGAATGAAATATAAAATATTTATGGTTCATCATGTCTGTAATTATATATTTCAAACTATTATACTTATTAAATTTAATATGTAAGTATTATAAGTATATATAATACACAATGATCTATTCTTTCATGTACATTTAACAAAGGATGACAAAAATAAAATCTTTTCACTATGTAAATTGTATGGTTTATGTGTGATCAGGTTGTGCAAGGTACACATTTATTAAATTAATAATCAATGTATATTAGATATATATAATAATATTGTTAAGATTAGTCTTTTTGCTTTTCACAATAATAAGAACAATGCAATCCTGTCAATATTGTGGAAAAAAGCAAAACTGAAGAATAAATAGCTAATTGAATATCACCTTTTTTCATTTTACATGATCACAGTCAACTTTGAGAAAGTAATCTTGATTTTCCCAAGAATTTAAATTGTTACATGTATGTATTATTTTATTATTTGTTTATGATGATGTAATAATTAAGCAATATGATATTGAAATAGTTTCATTTATATGTTAAACATTTTAAATAAATAATTAGAAAATTGAAAATGTTATGTCATTTATTGTAAAGGACCAGTTAGTTATGTCACTTGAAATAGGGATGATTAATGTATTTACACTTATGGGATGGCGTGGCTGAATATTAGAGCGTTTGGCTGCTAGCCCAAAAGTCTCAAGTTCTGATCTCGGTTTGGACTTGTGTCTGTGCCCTGTAGGACGTACCTGAGAACACTCAGCTCTGATGGGTACTTGACATTGGGGAAAGCAAAAAAAGTGGCTGGGCATAGTGCTGACTACATTATCCCTTCATAATGGCAACTTATACTCTTCATCTTGTATTTCCTGGAACTTGTGTAGGCTTCTTTCTAGAGGTCTATATGCACTGATTTAATTCAGGTAATCTGAAAAATAGATGTTCACACAATATTTCTACTCAGAATTTTCTCTTATAATTATAGTTTACATTTTATACATAATCAAAATTTTAAATAAAATTGAATCTAAAACTAGCCATTAAATCTATAACTACTTTAGGTCAATATATATTGAACATTAAGCCTAGATTCTATTACTAAATCTAAACTCTAGATCTAATAATCAGGGTACAAGGCCTACTAAATAAGTGGATATAGATACATTTTGCTACATTCCATATTAGATCTAGATTGTGGGCTAGAGTAATAAGTGTATGTTACAATATTTACTGACACTAAGTCCTAGACAAAATTTCTAAATTACTGTGTAGATTGTTACTACAACTCACACTGACACTAGCAATGCTACAGTCACTCTCTATTACTATTACACTAGTGAACTCTACAGTCTACATTTACAACTCTACACACCTTTTAGGCCTTGCCTTAGCTTAGACCCCACTAGACTAGACAGACTGAGATAGGTAGTACTAGACTAGAGTAACTAGATAGATTAGATAACTTACAACTAGCTCTCTACTCTACAAACACACACTTACACTAGCATCTAAAATCTAGAACTAGAATTCAATCTAGATCTAGACTAGTTAGATTCTAGATCTAGTAGTTTCTAAATCTAATCACTGTACTGAAGTGTACTGTCACTTTTTATTTAGATGGATCAGTATAATTAATAAAGTAATAAAGTAGATATAGGCCTACAGATATTATATATTAAGGATCAGGTAGATTTAGATTTTAGATCTATTTTTTTGGTAATATTCTGTCATCGAACTAGACGGTCTAGATAAGTGTTTACTACTGTTTACTGTTTACCAAATCGTTCAGTAGGAGTAATGTCCCCTGGGGCTAGGCTTGCTAGGTCTTACATTAACTTTAAAAAATAATTAATTTACTTACCGCCACAAAACTTTTCTGTCAGAATTGAATGCAAATACATTACTTCCCAACCGTACGTACACAATAGACTTGAAATTGTGTATATTTGTTGCATATTGGGAGTTCATGATGAGTTTAAAGTGTTGAAGCGAAGTCAAGAAACAAGCAGCCGCCATGTTTTTTTTATCAATGGGAATCATGATCACAAAAATTCATTTAGTTTGGAAAATTTAATCTCTCCCTGGCGGAAGTTTTTCCAAAACTTGGAATGGATTAATTAATTAATATTATTAATTATTTCAAAAAAAAATTTCAATAGTTTATCTTGAATTAAAAAATTCAAAACACGTAAAAATCGATACTTAATATTTTGTTTTAATTTTTGACAGCTAAAACATAATTTTAGCGCTTGCCAATTAATTTATATAATTTTTTGAAAAATAGCATGTTATATAGCAAAGTATTACTGCAACACCCAATTACTTTATAATATAAAAAATGGCATTTGTTACGTCCCTTACATGTCCCCTGTTTGTGTGTGTTGTGTACTCAAACGACAGGTACCCTCAATTTTGTGTATAGTTGTAGCCCTTGGTTGAGTGTGTTTACATGGAGCGAGTGATGTTCACGCGAGGTGTGTCAGGTGACAGCTTGCAGAGCGTGTGCTAGTGTGTGAAGCAGTTGGTTGTATTGTGTCTGTGGACGTAGCTGTAGCTGTGGAAATTGGTGTTGAGTATGTTTATCTTATATTATTTTTTTTATTGTATATATATATATATATATATATATATATATACATACATATACACATATATATATATATATATATATATATATATATATATATATATATATATATATATATATACATATATATATAATCTCTTACTATTATTTATAGAGTGTTAGTGTTATCTACTGTTGTATTTGTGGTATTTGTCTGTTGCTATAGGCCCTTAGACAGGTACCTTCAATTTTGTGTATAGTTGTAGCCCTTGGTTGAGTGTGTTTACATGGAGCGAGTTGTGTTCACGCGAGGTGTGTCAGATGAGCGTGTGCTAGTGTGTGAAGCAGTTGGTTGTAGTGTGGCTGTGGACGTGGAAATTGGTGTTGAGTATTGTTATTTGTGTTGTAGACCCATTTTATCTTCTATTATTTTATTTTTGTATATATATATATATATATATATATATATATATATATATATATATGTGTGTGTGTATATTTATATATATTATCTCTTATTATTACTTATAGGGGTAATTCCATACACTACATTTCTATAAAAATTGTAAAAAATCTAAAATTAACACTATGACAATATAATATTGAGGGTATAAGTAGACATGCATTATTTATATAATGGCAAACAAATATAGAGATAATTCATGAAACAAAAAACAATTTTTAAATATTTCACTTTTGTTACAAAAACATGGCAAGTGGGGCAATCCCACACACTTTATGAAAATTTTAAAATTCATCTATTTAAATATTTGTAAAAATCATTTTTCCCCTTGGAAACAATTTTGCATGGGGGCAACCAATCTTCATCACTGGGTAAGGAGAAAGCCTCAATTTCTTCCTCCTGAATTCTAATCTCATAGGCCTAAATTATTCGTTTATAATTGCGGAAAATTCTGAAATAAGAACAAAAGTAAATGTTAGAAAGTCTAACTACTAATGTGTGTATGGGAATGTTTAGCTATAAATAATATAGGTACAGTAAAAATAATAATAGATAAAGAAATAAATAAATAAATATATATATATATATATATATATATATATATATATATATATATATATATATATATATATATATATATATATATATATATATATGTACGTGTGTGTGTGTGTGTGTATAATTATATATTTAAAAAATTACGGGGGGTGGAGGGTGGGGGTGAGCGACATCCAGAGGCGTATCCAGGTTTTCGTTGTAGGGGGAGCGAAAAGAGCAAAAAAGGCGCCGAATTTTTAACACGTCCTATTGAAAATTGAAAGTAGCACTCAGAAGAAATAAGAAAAAAAAAACACAAAGTAGGCCGACAAAACAAAAATTGCATCAATCTAAACCAGGGGTCTCCAAACTACGGCCCGCGGGCCGAATGCGGCCCGCGAGGTCCTCTTATCCGGCCCGTGGAGATATTTTTGTCCACGGAAAAAAACGTTTGTTGGTGATGGCTGAGGAGCTTTGCCCCGAAAAATCAAAGACTTGCTTGGAAGAAACTGGCCCCCGAACTGAAATTTGATACTTAATGCGACCCTCGGACTGAAAAGTTTGGAGACCCCTGATCTAAACAAAAATATATATATATATTCACACACTACAACAAAAAACAATGAACGTAACACAATCTGTTTTGTAATTCTTGTAAAAATAAATTCTTACATAATAATTCCTGGGAAATTATTTAAGACAAGTGAAATAGGGGAAATAATCACTCTCTTAATATAAATATGTATATATCTACACATTTAATTATAAATGTCAAAAGAAATAAATAATTACTTTAGAATATAATGAAATTGTTTAACAATTTTCGTGTTTACAAAATGTTTTTGTCTATAATCAGAATTTAATGTATCGTCATCATAAATGCTAAAGTATTACAGCATAATGAAAGTTTTTAAAATCAGAGTTGGTATAAAACCAAGCTTTTCGTTATAATAGAGTAACATTTTGAATAACATCCTACATTTAACTAAATATCGGTCTTTTAGTTCAGATCATATATTTTTAATTAACTACTGCTTCCTTGTGTTCTTTAAAGATCATTTTTAACATAGTGATAGGTAAGTTAAGATCACTGTATTGATGACACACCTTTTTACTGGTAATTGCAAAAACAATATTCACAGAGTTTTACGTTTATAAAGCTAATTTTCTGGCGGCATGGTACTTTGGTACATCATTACGCGGTTTTCTACATGTACTTAACATATTAGTTCGGGGTGGGTTGGGGGGGGGGGGTTCAACTTAATTTACCACTGTCCGTTCACTTTAGGTCAATTATCCAACCCAGTGTATACCTAGGTGTGACATTAATGTCGCTCTACACAATTGTGGTGGTGAGGTGTGTGTGTGTGGGGGGGGGGGGGGAGATAACCAACTCAGAGTGAACATAGCGTCAGTTTTTAGATGACTGTTCTAAACATACATATATATTACACAAATATATATTACACAAATATATATATATATATATATATATATATATATATATATATATATATATATATATATTACATAAATAGATTTAAATAAGTAGCAGTGGTGTTATGACAATATTTTTTTTACAGAAGGGTCCATGGGGGAGGGGGGGGGGGGGGGTTGTAACTGTTTCATATAATTTGTAATCGTAATCACTATCGCTCAAACTGTAAGAATACTACTACTTCATCGTGATGACGTTGTTGACCTTGTCAAAATGTCCCCACCACTACGCAGTTTGCTCATAAGTAAATTTAAATAGAGGTGCCACATCAGTTGTATTTATTTCTGTATTGTAATTTTTTAAAAATTAATCACACGATTCAAACTGTATATATAAAGTAATTATGTGTGAAGTTTTATGTATAACATTTTCTAATTCAATTATTCGTAAGCAAATACATTATACAGTTGCCTTAAACTTAACACCCCTCTTGCCAAGTGGTACTACCGTAGAGGTTTTTTAAACATTGCAATGTATCGTAATGGTTATTTTTAGAATGCAAACTGATGCAGCTGTTAATAGGTGTTTTAAACATTACTCTACTAGACTAGTACAATAATGCTTAATTGCTGCATGAAAAGAAATCTTCTGATTTACATAGATGTGCCGACCAAAAATATTTTTTACAAATATCATTGTTTAAAACTTTTGAGTTTAAAAAGTTTCCAAAAAGGCGCCACTTTGCTGAAAATGGCCAGAGGGGGAGCGGCCGCTCCCCCTGCTCCCCCCCTGCGTACGCTACTGGCGACATCTTTAAGTGCGCAACTGATGACACCCGACCTCTCTAGGCCACTGAATAGAATACGCATTAAAATACTTCGTACTTTGAATTTAGTTAAATAAGTTACAACGACACGTAAATAGAAAGTTTTGTAATCGTGAGTCAAAAAAAACATAGTTTTGCAATATTGTCCGTATGTCTGTGTGTGTGTGTGTCTGTAAACACGATAACTTGAGTACCTTTACAGCTAGGTTGATGAAATTTCATAAATAAGTATTATATCAAAATCGTAGATCCGTATAAATTTTTGAGCGATTTCCGTTAACCGGAAGTTGAATTTTTTCTACTTTCAGATACATAAATGAAATTTTACTTGTAAGTAAAACGTCTAATTATCCGCCTTCTCTCAAATTTTGAGTAATTTCCGCTGACGGAAAGTATTAATTTTCTGTATTTCTCAAAAGAAACGCATGTGAATTTATAAAGTACTAATAATATTCCGCACTGTTATGTACATTTTATTTTGCTTTCGCCTGGTGTGCAATTTTTTTTTCTACAAGAAAGCTTAAGTATTTAAAATGGATTAAAATTCATGTCTTTATCCCGAGTTGCCATACCCTGTTGTTTCATATAAGAATATTCGAGAAAATTTTGGGGAGATCACTCCCGGTTTATTAGCGATGCGAAAGACTAAATTTGAATTAGGCCTATATATTAAACTACTCTTTTATCTAGATCTAGATTTAAAGTATAGCTAGATTCTATACTAGGTACATTTTTAGTATGGGCCCAAGATACATCAGTCAAAAACAGTATGTAGGCTCTATATCCCTACTAAGTAAGCAAATCTACAAAGCATAAGTCATATTTTACATTTCCTATACCCTACAACCATTTGGCATTATTGATTTAAATACCCCCACTCAAAATACTATAGATCTATATTCTTTTGTTTTTTTTCTTACAGTTTCTTTAATAATAATAATACACATATTTCTTTTTACATATTATATGTAAATTCCTATAGATTGCCCCAACTTAGTCTTCCATTTTACTGCTCATTTTTTTTAGCATTCATAATTTATTTATTATGCTATTTACAACATCTCTAAAAAAATCTTGAGAATCTTCAGTGAAGAGATAAGTTGCATAAAGGAGTGCTCTAAAAAAACATAGAAACATGGAAAAAAAACTATACTGTACAATGAAAAACGTTTTCATTTTTTCAACTTCTTCTTCTTCGTACTTAACTTTAGTGTTGGAAGAGATCCCCTTCAACACAATTAAGTAAACGTCTCAACAGGTTTTGCGCCGCTGAGGACATTGACTTCGATTACACCATTCTTTTCTTTTTGAATTTTCTTTTTTTTTTATATTAATGATTTAGAGTATTTAACCTCTTAAAACACAATTGCTGGTTTACAATAAAACGTTTTAAATATTTACAGCTACACAAGCCATGGGAAACTCCAACAACAAGCAAACATTGTCCACAATTACAGGTTATAAACATTTTTTTTATGATTCATAAATAAAAAAACTATTTGTGCTACTGTAGCAATACAAATCTATGCTGATGTGTTTTTAAGTCAACAGGTAGGGATATCATTTAATGTAACATTTTCAGAAAATAAATAATTTTTATTAATTTTTTGGGCTTTGTTTTATAACATATTCCTATAAGTAAATAATCTTACATACTACTACTGTTTTCGGATTTAAAACATATAATATATGTACTTGCATAAACATATAAGTATATGAAACCATATGTGAATTTTTGTAGCACTATTTTTCTGATTTGGGCTGTTTAAATAATCTGTGTCCCTTATTCCTGTAGGAAATCATGAAGCTGAGATGTGCTATGAAGGAGAAGCTGATTTAAAAAATTATGTTACTGGCTGTAAGAAGAATCCAGGTCACAAAGGTTTTATACCTCTTAAAGATTTCAACAGAAATTGTCTCCCCTCACGTTACCATGACGACGATCTAATGTGTGAGACAATCAAAACAATGGCAGCCCTAACTGTCCAGGTAAAGACTAAATTTACCAGTCTAGAGAGACCAGAGTTTTACCCCGGTACTCAAGTTCCATATCCATGTTATAATGACAGAGAAAATCACGTGATGAGGCTAGGGACGGGAAGGGTGTATGGCGTGGACAAGTACACAGAGAGTGACAGAAAAACTTGTCGTTGTGCCAAGTGTCAAGTCTCTGCCACACCCAGCAAAGTGTGGGGGGAGGTTTGTGTGTCGACAGCCAGACACGTGGTGTTTGATGATAGTGAGGCGAGACAGACCAGTTGTGTTTTAGGTTTTGATGACAATAAAAGTCCGGTGGTCAGTCTTGATGACTGGGAGGTGGTTTGGGCAGACATTGGGAGAGACAGGTGTGAGTTGAGATATGTGACTTGTGACTTGGAGTTGGTTGATAAACTTGACAAGATGTATCAGCGCTTTAATTGTCTATGTAGGGAAGTTAGAGACAAATACGATAGATTTGTTAATCTGGACAAGTTAACCGTTATAGTGTCGCATCCTCATGGCTGTCCTAAACAGGTCTCTGTAGGAAAATGGACACGTAAACATAAGAGAGATGGTTACACCAGGTACTGGTACACATCATGTACATGTCCAGGTTCCAGTGGAGCGTGTGTCTATAGACCGGGATATGTCGGGTTTTGGTATCTCCATCCCCACAGTGGATCAAACTCTGAAGGAAATTATAGTGGAGAGTATTTTGGCTGATGTGATTGTTAGTTTTCTCCCCTTGCTACACAATGTAACCAAGAAAATCGCGTCGTTCAGATGTTTGTTTTGAAGACTTGCCTTACTTGTAAAAATGATATTACCTTAAAAGATTTATAAAAATGTTTTTATTGTTTTGAAACGTTTCACGGTTATTACTTGCACTTCCATAATGTATTTTACGCACTTTGCATTTATAATGTTATAAATATTTTGCCTGTATGAAATTTCGAAAAAAATGCTATTGTATCCTTATTAATTTTGGTTATACTACTATGCTTTATTATTACTTTCATTTTAATAGGATGATCAGAAAGTTGACGAATTATAAAATTTTCAAATTGTTTTAAACAGCTTTTGTTATTATTGATGACGTTATATCCTTCAGGCTATCGGTGATTTAAAATCATTTGGATTCAATGTAGCGACACAGCCAACAGGTAGCTTCTAAAAGTATAAATAATTGTCTAAGAATAATCAATTTTAATGAAGTGAAGTTCAAATAAACTTAGCTGATACCATACACAACTGTTAAGATCTACATCTTGTGTTGTCCTACTCCAATAGAAATGTTAAGTGAGATCGGAGTTTGTCGCTCTGATAGACTGACACTTGTGTAAACACTTTATTTATTCTTATTTCTTCTAAATACGTTCACCAACTGGTGATAGAGCACCCGAATTTAAATCTCTGGTACCTGAGTCCACCCAGATCTAATGGGTACATGAGTAAAATAGGGTAATTTAAACGCGGCTATGACGGCATAAGTTAAACATGTAATGTTCAAAGAACATTAAAAACAATGATCTACTGAAGACCAAATCACCTACATTTCTCAGGAAATAGAGGATGGCTTCCAAGAAAAAAAAAACAACCTCAATAGTGTGGGTTGACTTTGAAAAAGACTTTGACAAGGTCTGGTAGCAAGGTTTAATTCTAAAGTTAATAAACCATCAAGTATCTCATAACGTGCTAAATTGGATTAAAGGATACCTAAACAACCGAAAAGCATCAGTCTCCATGCAAGGAAAAAGAAGTCACACTGTAACTATAAAAAATGGAGTCCCTCATGGAGGAGTCTTGTCTCCTACTCTCTTTCTCATCTATATAAATGACTTAAATGAAAACATCCGAATGAGAGTAAAAATAAGCATGTTTGGAGACGACCTTTCACTAATCAGCGCAGAGGAATATATTGGTACCTCAAAATTTCGTCTTCAAGAAACACTTGACAAGCTCGGCAAACGGACCAAAACCTGGGACTTATCTATTAATACCAAGAAAATCTTCACCCTATTAATTAAGCATCATACAATGAAATTAACCCTAGAAAACCAAGTGCTAGAAAAAATGATACCTAGGAGTCACTTTTGACACTCGATTTACATGGAGGAAACAAATAGATAACACACAAAGTAAGGGAACCAAAAGACTAAATGTAATAAGGAAACTGGCTGGAACAGACTGGGGAGCAAATAATCACATCCTGAAAGAAAACCTACACCAGCTATGTGAGACCTACGTTAGAATATGGTGTTTTGGCTTGGGGATCATTAGCAAACGCAAATATTAGAAAAATTGACAAAGTTCAGAACATTGGTTTGAGAATAATGACAGGAGCTATGAAAACAACGCCTATAAAAGCAATGGAGGAAATAGCCGCTCTTAGTTCAATAGAAGAAAGAAGAGAATCAAAAATCCTCACTCAATACACAAAGCTAGAGGCACTGAATAGCTATAATCTAAAATATAAATTCTAGAAGCCCAGCCCATCAAACACACCCAGGACAGCACTTGAAAGGCTACAAAATACCTGCAGCAAGTTTGTCCTGCAGTGGATCCCGGGGGAAAGAAAAAACATCCAGAAATATCGCTACATCCAAAAGAAATCAAAAGAATCATAAAAAACAAACACATGTGTGGTCTGAAAGACACCCTCACTTCAAAAAAGACGATGGATATTACAATTTGACACGATACCAACAACGCATAATCTTTAGACTCAGAAGAGGTCACAACAGACTAAAATAGCACATGTATAAAAAACTAAAAATTGGGTGTGGCGAAATATGCTCTTGTGGCAAGGCCACGGAGAATACGGAGCATGTCCTGCAAGACTTATCATTATATAGCCAGGCGCGATCCCAACACTGGCCCCTACACACCCCACTCATGGAAAACTATATGGGGCACCGGCTGATCTGGAGACCACAGTCCAGTTCATACACGAAGTCGGGCTTGTTGTATAAATCCTCCACATATACTGAATTAAGAACGAAGAAGAAGAAGAATGATTAATGCATAAAACGAATGGTTCATAATGAGCTCTCAAAATATTTAAAGATTATACGGGCATTTTTTATTTACAGAAATTATTTAAGAGCTATTATAATGCATCTAATATTGATCAAAGTTATTACAAGCTGTACTTGTCAAAATACATAAGACAAAGAACCTCATAACAAGATCAAATTATTTGTTTTATAAGTTGAGAATTATAAAACAAAAATAGAATACAGTCAAAAGAACGCTATAATGAAAGTATTTTAAAAGAAAAAAATTTCATAATTATCTTTCTTTTTTCCTGTTCCTGTCAATAGTTTATATCCTAGATCTCTGTATACTCAACAAAGGAATTAACCTCCAGCGTATTATAGGGATATTCATATATTGTATCAATTGTATCAATTGTGTTACATAATATGACATCCTCTTAATGTATTTAATGTTTTGTTTTATCTTTAGTCATTTAGTATCAGTGCCTTTGGTTGAATCTGTAAACTATGCACAAACAATGTGTCATATTCAAATGGGAAATTACAATGAAAATATTTCACATTCACACATTCAATAGAATTTCATGGTTGTCTTTCCTCTCAATTAATTTCAGAGCCATAATTTGTTTTGTCAACGTTACAGCAAACATGAATAAAAACAACACCAAATAAAATACTTAAAAAAAACTTTTTTAAAAACCACGTTTTTCTTGTGGACTAAAAAGTAGAAAATAAATTTTCATACATTTGATGACAAAAAACGTGGGTACGTTCACCATCAAATTTCCCGACCCATCTGCCCGACCCACGTTTTTTGTCATCAAATGTATGAAAATTTATTTTCTACTTTTTAGTCCACAAGAAAAACGTGGTTTTTAAAAAAGTTTTTTTTAAGTATTTTATTTTCTCCTTTTTAGTCCGTTGCTACACATGAAAAACGTTTTTTAAAAAGTTTTTTATATAGTTTATTTGCTACTTTATCTAATGACTTGATTAAGTATGACTTGACTAAGTGTTTATAAATACACGGACTAAAAAATCTTGAGCGACCAGGATTCGAACCTGGGTTGTCGCGGCCACAACGCGAAGTACTAACCGCTATACGATCACGGCCAGCGCGCTCACATCGATTGGGGCCGAAGTAACTGTGCCAATAGGCCTCCAGTCTTGTCGGTATCTTTAGAAATCATGTCCTCAATTTTATGGTCCTTGGGGCGTAATTAAATTAAGCTAATTACGGTCTCTAATTGCTAGTTTTTATGATTGCATCTGAAATTGTTAGGCGAAAGTAGCCTACATGCCAAATTTCAGATCTATTGAGCAATCAGAAGTGGGCTAATTTTCGATGTCAATTTTAACAACAAACAAACAAATCCACAAACGCGAAGCTGAGTTAAGAAAAACGTGTTAAAAAGATGCAACCGTACATCACCAATGAACGCGTCAACTCGTGTCGTTCAAACCTTACAGAAAGAATCTTCAAGTGGCTATTAATAAACTAATGCCAAGCTGGGTAGCCTACATAGATCCACGTTATTGTACACGGTATAAAGTACCCATACAGTTTGGTTTCTTTGAGACAAAACAATACATATTAAAGTTTACAACGAAATTTTAAACAAAAATTTAACACGTTTTCTCTGTCGCCCACAAATTAAGGTTCAGGCCAGTCTAAGATTTTATATTCCTGCTAGGCTATTCAAGACAATACCTATTAAAATGCAGACAATAGACACAGCTCTATCATAAAGAGAAAAAGACGTCTGACACGATTTTTCGCGTTCATGTATTTATGTCTTCTACATAAAACAAAATAGGGCCGTTACTGTGTGTTAGTACTTTACCTTCACTATCTTTCTACTACTCACCCTCGCAGCCTTCTACAATTAAACTACCTGTAAGCCCATGCCAGCTTGCCACATCTAACAATATTTACATAAAATACATCTTCAGTTGCCTTACATTACGCTTATAGTATCACCTACACTCTCTGTCTGTTAGTATCACCTACACTTTCTGCTAGTATTACCTACACTCTCTGTCTGTTAGTATCACCTACACTTTCTGCTAGTATTACCTACACTCTCTGTCTGCTAATATAATCAAAAACTCTCTCAATGCTACTAACTTCTACACCGGATGTCAACGATTATTAACTAAAGTACATGTCAATATCGACTACTAAACCATTTACAGACACACACATTTTTTTTGTTTATCTTGAGCTAGATTTACGACAGATTATTAGACAATACTTGTTACAATCAACAAATAGAAATAACGCACGTAAAGCTCACTAATCATTACAGGTGAAATTAGAAGTTAAATAGATGTCACTCGTCTCGTCATAGTGTGTGCGTTGTGTGTTTCCTATTTAATTTGTAGTTCTCTTTTAAAAAATTAATGTTAAATGCAATATCTGTTCTTAAACTTTCCTTTTAGTGTACGTTAAAAACACACAAACAGTTTTTTAATGTAATCTTATATCTAAATTAACTTATAATGACACTGAAGATTTAAATTATCAATTTTAGCCCTATAGATTACATTGATTGGTCAGATGAGATCTAAATAGCTGAACAGTACAGGCTTTAATGAGAAGAGATAAAGTTTCACGAGTTGACCTTAAGTAGCCATGATGTTCTGTTTTGTTGTCAATTTGGCAGCGCGTCTGAAAGCCTGGGTCAGGTAGGACAACATACATGAACGTACTCACGTTCAGGTGATAATTCTAATTATAGACCGCCATGAATCACGCAATCTGTTGGCGAGGCTAGGGGATGTTGGTAAATCAATCAAGCAATCAAAAACATGCAACATGACAGGATGAGAAGATTATCTCATCCAAAACTTTCCAAGCGATGCTGCGGGCTCGACGAATGAAAAAGTAACACTAAAGCCATACCCATATATAGAGCTCCAGATAACATTGAGACACTGCACTGTACCGCCATCAATACCGACTTTACTTTTTATCAGTTAAAAATACTTCATATTTTTGTGACATTTTGAGAGTGTAATAAAGTTGAATCGATGTTTACGTTTGAATTTTAAGTTTTGTCTAACATTGCGTATTGTATTAGGCATTTTTATTTTGTTTGTCAGTCTTCTAACTCTATATGAGTTAGTAGTTCTGATCGTATCAAAATAATATATTTTACATGGTTAGTTAATTAAGCATGAATAATAATTTAAAGATTACAATATACAGTAACAAAGAAGGAGATGACTGGATCATGTAACAACTGACAAGAATACTAAAGCAAACAACCAACAATAACTAAAGACTTCTCAGCACGAGACCCAGCACCAACCAATCGACTTGACCCCACCCTCCCCCACCCCTCAACCCTAAAATGTATGTCACACTGCCTCGGTGGGTATGTGGTATGAAGTCACCTACTGAAGTGTAGTATTTTTAAGGGCTGACACTGAGAGATAACACACAAATGATCAATGACGCTTTTTCAGATAGATCATGTCTTAATTGCATATACGGCAATTCCGTATACGACAAATCCATGTACAGTATTTGTTCAGTAATATAAATGTCAGTAGTGGTACAGTAATATAGCCCTTCATTAAGTCTACATCACCAAGTTAAACAGTCCTTGTCATTAGCAGCACGGGGTTTGAATGCCGCGGACAGGGGTACAACTACCCGGAGTCCTAGAGGTCACATGACATGGGAACACGGGGAACATCGATCACAGAAGAGCATAATAATAATCATTAAAAAAGTTTTAAAAACCCACGTTTTCTGATTGAACTAAAAAGTAGAAAATAAATACTATACATCACAATAATGCAAGCGATCACTCTACTATAAGCGATGAAAAACGTGGGGCGCCGAAGTAAAAGTTATATTACTATTGATTAGATAATACTATTGACTTTTATTAGGGAGCTTGTCGAGAGTCAACAGTATTAGAAACTGTAAGAAAATCACGGCGCCCCACGTTTTTCATCGCTTATAGTAGAGTGATCGCTTGCATTATTGTGATGTATAGTATTTATTTTCTACTTTTTAGTTCAATCAGAAAACGTGGGTTTTTTAAAACTTTTTTAATGATTATTATTTTCTACTTTTTAGTCTTTGTCTGTTTGTTTGCATTGAAATCTTGCTATCGATTTTATCTTTTCACTTTTTTTTGGGTAAACGAAGACAACTCGTAAAAAGACAACTCGTAAAAAACGAGAGACCCTTTCTTCTTCGGTCTCAATCGCAAGTGAATGATTGTCAGAGGTTAGTTGATAGCGGTTAGGACGAGGGCTGGTTACTGACTAGAACACATAGATTTGAACCCGTGTCGAGTGGGATAGCAATCGTGTGCCCAACCACTCGACCATATCGTCTCCCCCAAACTGGCCACCAGTGGTAATAGTTACCTCCTGTAAGTTCAAAGTCGGTTCAAACTAAATTATCTGCCCCTAAGCCTGTCGCGACGTAGGATCGTTCGCGTCACTGCGCGCCTGCAAGAGAGAGGCGAGCTACGCGTCGCTCGTTTTTTTTCTAATGGCTCGCAGAGGAGAATTATATATATAGATTATATAGCGGTCTAAAATGCTCAATAAAATGTTTCCATTGATCAATTTAGTAATAATAACAATTGAATATTCTATGGTCATCCAAAAGAAAGCTTCCCTGAAAATTTCAGCGCGCTAGCTAACTGGGAAGTGCTAGAAATTTCGATCGCAAGATTTGATTGGAAAAACAAACAAACAGAGAAAGCAAGTTAAAGAAAACGTGGGAAAAATACATCAACAGTTGCGGTCCCACAGGGGCCGCAACCAAATAAATTACAATATATTCCCCCTCTGATTCGTAATCCGTGGTAGGTGTTTCATGTTATAAAAATATATGCCACGTACATATACGATAACCACATTACAATGTAAAACCTAACAATACGTCAAATCAATGCCTACAAAACAATACACTTTA
This sequence comes from Physella acuta, assembly GCF_028476545.2. Taxonomy (NCBI): domain Eukaryota; kingdom Metazoa; phylum Mollusca; class Gastropoda; family Physidae; genus Physella; species Physella acuta. Next base: position 62,470 of record NW_026731669.1, read on the forward strand.
CCCAACACAATTTGCACATATCATAAGGCACTCAGTAAACTTTGCGAGAGGAGAAAATTAAAACGAACATTAACTTAAAATTTTATTTTCCTTTTTTTAGTGAATCGAGTGGCAGCTATATTATGCTGTAACTTGTCATGTTGACATCTCTAATATCTTATAGAAATAAATGCACTCTAAGATTGTGGTATATGTAATTTAAAATTATTGAAATTAAATTTTTATAAAACAATAAACTTATTTGTTAATGAAACAAACAAGTCAAGCAGACCTGTCGAAACTTGTGTCTAAATAAAGATTTACAGGAATACTAAAATCAGGATGCTGTAAATTCGGAGGAGAGAATAGTGTACAAAAAATATTAGTAACGCAGTGAGAAAATATATAACACTTTTGGGAATTCCCAAAAACCAACCAAATCTGGTTAAGTGACGTTGATGTTGGGTGTGTATTCTTGTACTTTCTATCTGAAAAAAAATATAACTTGGAGATTTATGCTTTTCTAAATTTATCTACAAGTACCATATCGACATTTTCTAACTTTACACATATTTTGCCCCTATTAACAATGTAGTTATGTGCTTATCTTGAGACGGTTGTAGAAACTAGCCCTGGGCCGATTGTATGGAAGCCACTTGTTGGCTTACTATGTCCTAGTAGGACTGTGGGCTACTAGTGAACGTATTTCATTTTTTGTAAGCTTGTATTAAGAAAACGTATACATGAATGTAGTAGCAAGAAGATAAATTATCCGTTGCTTTATTTAACTCTCATCGTCACATGTAAGTTTCTAATGTTTCACAACAGGCCAGCTCTACCTAACATCGAGAAGAATAGTTTCTAAAAATAGTTCAAACATCCGGGTTGTTGAGCTAAACGTTTGTACACGTCACGTACGCCACATTATGTGGTGAGTAATCTCTGTTTGATTGCACAAAAATGAAATTCCCGAATATAATAGAAAAAAAATCTCGAGTTCGAATCCGTGTTCAAGTCGGTCCACCTAGCTCTGATGGGTACCTAACTAACGTTAGGGTATGTAAAGGCGGCTGGAGATAGTGCTGACCACACTATCTCTTTATAAACTTTATATGCCGAGGTCACAGAAACTAGTGAACTCTACCTCGTACTACAAATTTTTAAAATATTTCTTTATACTGAACACTAATTCAGTCTGTCAAATCTCTTACCACATTTACAATCACTAAACGTTTCTTATGTTGCTTTCCAGGTTTTGTTTTTTTTTCCAGCCCTTATTATACATAAGCTTGAAATATTTAAATAGCTTTTACACGTCAGTATTTAAAAATAGCAGGAAAAATGAGTCACTCCAGCTCTATTTAGAAGGGTTTTTTTTGGAATTGGTTTGTAGGCGTATAGAAGCGAGAATACAGCAGTTTACTATGGACTGATGTTACCGAGGAGAGGACTGAATGGTTTGGAAGATTGACGTTCTGGTCTCATGAAACTAGAAGAAGTCTATACACTCTTTTGCATAAAAGGTAGGCTACACATGAATAGAACAAAAATATAAAATAGGAGTGAAAGTATAAACTTCAGGAATATTTGATTGGGTAATAATCTACGGTAAATTAAAATGAATGCTTCAGATGAAAATTTATCGACAATAAGAATGTTTGAAAGTTTGACAGTTTGTAGACTATTTGATAACCAAGCCCTATGTTAATATGACTAGATTATGTGGACTTTATTAAACTGTGCGCAGCTGGACACTTGGCAAAAGGGAAGTAAGTTTGTACCAGGGGCGAAACTACAGTGCCGCCAGACCCCGCAATGCAATAATTTTTTTATAGTTAAAAATAATTTTCTTGCATTTTTGACTTGACGGTAAAAGCTTTTGTAAATAACAAACAGATCTACTGTAGCAGTAATGTTATACAGTTGCTAACACATGCTGTTGTGTAAAAAAAATATATGCCTTAGCTGTAGTGTGAAAGATAGGCAAACTTTCAAAACACTTCCATGGCTTATTTCCCTTTTTTAAATAGTTAAATAGGGGTGCTCCTAAGCTCCTTTTAATATATTGGTACTAAACAAATTAAAAAGCAATAACTTTTCTTTATTATTATTTTTTAAGAAATGCATACTAAAGAATGACATAGCATAAAAAAAGAAATATATTTGAAACAAATAATATAAATTTAAAAAAGCATAAAAATAAACATAACACGAGAAACCATTATATATACAAAGCTTTCACGTTTTATATTCTTTTGACCAGCTAAAACTTAGCTGGTAGGCAGTATTACAGCAAACATTTTGAATAGACTAATTCTAAATCTTAAAAAGGAAAATCAATACAGACTAATGCACTCACACACATGACATGTTGTAATTTGTTTAAATATAAAAAAAAATTCAGGCTAGAAACGAGTATGCAATGTTTGTTTTATGTATATATATATATATATATATATATATATATATATATATATATATATATATATATATATATATATATATATATATATGGGGGCCCAGAATTATTCTTTTTGCGTGGAGGCCCTTTTTTTCTAGTTCCGCCACTGGTTTGTACTGGGTTTTCCCAACTGATTAATCAGCACATCCTGTTTTTACGTCCAACTCGCCTAGCCTTCCTCGCCTCTTGACCTACTTTTTAGATGAACCGCTGACAGCCGATCCGCTTAGACTACCATCAGCCAACACAACCCGATTACCCAAACAACGACGACAGTCATATATTCTACATTTGTAACGTTTTGTTAAATAATCGTAAGTCCGTTTCTTATACCTGGTACTTGTATTATAAAATATTTTACCATTGTTATAATTTAAAACTAAAACGTGTAAAATAAGTTTTCGTATATTATATATTAAAATTGTATGTAGGTGTTTAGCATATTAGCCAATGAGTTTTTATGGAAAAAGCATGTAGCCTATATTGACTGATTTTTCACTACATTGCCGTATGTAGAGAGCAAATCCTGCTTTTATCAGATGTCACCACTTGTTACCCTTTTCTTAATGGGATCTTAATAACCTCAGATACGATTAAAAGTAATTCGCAATAGAATCTGATCGCATGAGGCCAAAAAATCTGTCAAATAAGCTGCAATAGAGAATATAATTTTGTCTTGCAAAATTCATTTTTACTTTCTCGTTTAGATAGTATAGAGGAAGCATTGTAATATCATGCACAAAAATCACTTGAAATTTCGACAGCTTTTAACGTTTCACTCCATAGTACTTCATCATACATGGATTATATGGGACTTATTTTCTCTCTATAATATATATATATATATATATATATATATATATATATATATATATATATTCTAAATCCAGATTTATCGTACGTGTAATCGTGTCGGATTATTTATATCTTAATCAATTTGTGAATACTCCTTCATTGATTCAATGGCTAATTTGAGAATCAACCGTAGATTCAATACGATTTTTTTTTACATTTATCGAAACACTGATTTAAGCATACCGCTGCCGTACATAAACCATAGGAACTAAAATAAATATGTGCATGGTGTAAGTTATCAACAGGTGCGATATAATTGTATAATACCGTTTACGAAATATATTACACATGCTAATACAACTAAAAAAAAACTTGACTACTTGTAAACTAATTTTACATCGCCCGAACTCCATTATTTGATAGTATCTCCTACCCTCTCTGTCTGCTTGTATCACCTACACTCTCTGTCTCCTACTATTACCTAAACTCTTTATCTCCTAGTATTAATAACACTGCCACTTACACTCTTTATTCTCTACTATCATCAAAACTCAATGTCCACGATTACTACCTAAACTACCTGTAAACCAATATTATCCACTAAATATTTATGTACAAAATACATCTGTTTAATTCGATTTTTCTTAAATGATATTACGTCTGCCGATTGACACAAAATGGTCTCAGTAAGATAACTGGTACAAACATGCACAGCAAAGAAAAGTGACTAGCCCAAGTAGTGATACTTGTAGAAGGGGGGGGGGAAGGGGAAGAGAGGGTAGTAGCGAATTCACAAATTATGAATTACTGAAAAGTAGCAAATAAAACAACTAAATAGCCGCGTATATTTACGGCGCGGGTCAGCTCGAATATATAAATATATAACACTTCGGGAGATGGCACCTCGGGATATAGACATGACACTTGCGTAGCGGTTGTAACTTATTTTTAGTACATAGATCATTCTTTGTTTTATACGTGTAACGTTTTCATCAAAAGACAAATTATGAATTACTGAAAAGTAGCAAATAAAACAACTAAATAGCCGCGTATATTTACGGCGCGGGTCAGCTCGAATATATAAATATATAACACTTCGGGAGATGGCACCTCGGGATATAGACATGACACTTGCGTAGCGGTTGTAACTTATTTTTAGTACATAGATCATTCTTTGTTTTATACGTGTAACGTTTTCATCAAAAGACAAAGCTACGAAGTATTTGTAATTGATTTTAATTATTTTTCTGCATTTTCCTAATGCGATTATGAGCTTGCTTAAAATACTGTCATCACAGTAAGAAGCTAATAGAAAACTGCTGGCTTAATTATAATAATTAAGGAGGTAAAGATAATGCATTATGTATTTCCTTGATATAGGCCTTGTGGGCCTTATAAATCATCCACATATACATATACATATCTATATATATATATATATATATATATATATATATATATATATATATATATATATATATATATATGTTTTTTTTTATATTTATCAGTTTTATATATAAAACTGATAAATATAAAAAAACATATATATATATATATATATATATATATATATATATATATATATATATATATATATATATATATATATATACATTTATTTATTTATTTATTTATAATTGTATGTATGAGTAATTATTTAAAAAAAAACGTTTTGCTACATTGATCACTGAAAGTTTGTTTGGACATTTAAAAAAAAAACTCTTGAGTTGTGTGTGATTAGTTCAACACTTATCAGCTTATAGCCTCAGGGAATTTGCGACAATACAAGCGTTTCTTTAAATTATCTTACAATAATAGCCTATAAATGTTAAGGTTTTCTAAAATGCATCCTACTTTCGTACGACACGTGATGTTAATTATTAAGGTACTCGCTGTCGTTTGCTAAAATCGGGTACTTCAATATAATAAAGATGTGTATCCTATCTTTTACGTCGTATTCTCTTTACTTTAGAAAACGTGACACAAATAGATCACATGTTATTTAACCAATGCGTTGTCTTAAATTCCCATACATAAGTAATAGCGGGGAAATCAGACGACCGGGACATTTTATAGGTTATAAATAGAATTTCGTAGTACCTGACTGGACGGCCATTTTGAAAACATTTTTATTCGCAGCTGTTGTTGTTGATGTCTTACTTTATAAGTCTTTATAATAAAGGTCTATATTTATAGCCGTATTAATTGGGGTCATTGTATTAAAAACACAACTGAAAGAAAATTAAAGAAATTAAGAACAGCTATTTTCTAAGTGGTTAATCTATATTTAGTTACGTTAAGACCAGTGCTTCTTCCAGACTTTTTCCTCCGGGGGGGGGGGGGGGGACACTTGAAATTTTCGGGGTGGTGGAGGGGAGGGCGGTAGACTTTCTTCGGGGGGGGGGGGCGCGGACACTGTTAAAAGTAGGCCTATATATTTTCTATATAAATTATATAAATTTCATTTCGTTCGGGGGGGGGGGGGGGGGGGTGGGGGCGGTAGAATTTTTTTTTGGGGGGGGGGGGGAGTGTGTGTCTTGTTGTGTTATTGTACTTCAATCAGCAGCTTATATGCGACCATTGAAGGGGTAGGACTTGACAAAATTATGTGGTCAACACTGAATTTGCAGTAAACTGACTTATAGAGAAAGCGATGCCGTTAAAATATACAGCCAGTTTTAACCGTATCTCTGATCTTAATGGGAAAGTTTCAGTGTAAGAAGTTACTTGTTTGGGAATATTTGTACTTTAACCACCTGACGACCTCATATATAGGCTCCTATCATACTTCTGAGGTAGTTAAAGGGGTGGGGGGTGGAGGGGGGTGGGGAGAGGCTTGACTGAGTGGGAACTTTTCACATCCCCCCCCCCCCTCTATCAACCCCCTAGAGATGCTTGAAAGTACCCTAATGTTTTCTAGTTTTTAGCATTGATGATCCATGTGCCAGAAGGGATGATACAACATTTAACTATAATACATAAATAATTATTAAAATATTTAGCCTTTATAAAATAGTTGAAACAAAACATTCTAGATACGAGATACACATTATGGCCATATATACGACTACAATTATATCTAACATTTATTCAATATTTAATAGTAGACATACAGGTTAACGACTAACTGAATTCAACACACAATTATCAGTAGATTTAAAATGAGGCAATTAAAACTTGTAAAATCGACGCCCAAAAAGTAATCGAGTACTAAATCGAGCATCAATAACGTTAGGTTTAGATTATGCAAAATTAATAAATAAAAATAATTTATGTTTTGTAGATAGCTTTTATGTCTGGCATTTATTTATCGAATAATCTTATTTTGCAATCAAAACTTGAGTAGTTATATCTATAACTTGATAGTGTTCGTATCTTTTTATCGATACTATAATATTTACCAAAATAAATATCATTTGTAGCAGACGTTCGCACTTCCTTGGTCGCCCGTTTTGTTAATGGACCTGCTTTCAACTCTAGAATCTAGACACTAGGTTTAGACCGACTTAAAAATAAAATTCACAGCAGATCTCATAGTCTCATCTGAGTAATAGATTCTACGGATCAGTTAGGTAACCATTTAAATAATTTTATAAATTGATCGAGCCCAAATAGAGCTATGTTGTTTTTTTTTAAATTCTAGATTCTCTAGATTCTAGATCTAGAATCTAGATATTATCTGTAATAGATTGAGATAATTGTGAGGTCAAGGGAACTCACTCTTCTGTATTAGTATTATATTTATATTGTTATCTTGAGTGATGTCCCTTGTGCATTGTACTTCCGTCCCTTTCCGGTTAACAAATAAAGCTGTTTACATGCTCATGGCTTCTGTCTCCCTTGTATCCATAATCCACCTCATTTGGCGACGAGGATAAAGATCTACTAGAAAGAGCACCTAATTACGCAAAAAAGAGGTTTGCTAGAGCTTATTAGCTAAGTATTTCTAGAATAATGGCGCTGTATGGCCAAATAAATCAATTTGATTCGAATGATGAAATCATTCAGGATTACCTAGATAGGTTAAGCTTTTACCTTGAAGCAAACAACGTGACGATAGAAGCCAAAAAGAGAGCTATTTTGTTAACAGTCATAGGGCCTCAACAATTTAGGCTACTAAAAGACTTATGCGCACCAGCTAGTCTAACTACCAAGAGCTTTAACGAGCTGAGCAAATTGCTAACAGACCACCATGCACCTACCCCATCAAAGTTTTTATGTCGAGCTAGATTTGACAGTAGGACTCGTCAACCAAACGAGTCAATATCAGAATATGTTGCTGCTTTACGTCATTTAAGTGAATTTTGTGAATTCGGAGACACGCTGTCTGACAGATTATGTGAAAAGTTTGTGACAGGTGTAAACAGCCCTGATATTCAAAGAAAGTTGCTGCTCGAGTCAGATCTAACATTAGAAAAAGCAATACAACTTGCAACTTCATTCCAGCAGTCATCTGATGCGGCGAGATCTTTAGCACCTTCAGAGATCCATGCAGTAAACAGCAGGTTAGTCAACAAACATCAACCCCAACAGAGCATTCCAACTTATGCTAAACAGCCTGCACGTTTAAAGCCTAGATCTAAATCTAGTAATAATTATCAAAAATGTCATCGATGCAAAGGTCCCCATGCATCTCATCGGTGCAAGTTCAAGTCTGCAACTTGTTATAAGTGCAGTAAGCAAGGTCACATTGCCAAGGCCTGCTTTGCAAAGTCTTCGTCTGTTGCTAAATCTAGCCAGTCAAGACAGTACCGCAACCAAAGGCAGCACTATGTTAACTCTCACCAAGACTACCTAACCCAACCAATGAACCACTCTACCTGTGAAAATGCTCAAACTGATTCGCAGCCGGATTTCAACCTATTCTCTGTGAAATCAATAAGTCATGCTCCCATCAGTGTACAAGTTAATATCAACGGTAAGAGCATCAGCTTCCAACTTGACACTGGAGCATCTCTAACAGTCATCACAAAGAAAGATTTTGACGCTGTCACAGGAGGATCAGTGTCTCTACAGCCGTGTCACAAGTGTCTAACAACATACACTGGTGACAATGTTCCGGTAATAGGAGAGTGTATGGTTCATGTAAGTTATAATGGTCAAAGTGTTAAACTTCCTCTTATTGTGGTTGAAGGAAATGGACCGCCATTACTAGGTAGGAACTGGTTAAGTGATCTTAAGTTAAATTGGGAGAGTATTTGTTCATTGAAGAATGTAAAAGAATCTAGTCTTACTTCACTAGATAGAGTTATATCTGAAAATAAATGTGTTTTTAGTAATCCAGGATTACTAAATGATAGAACAGTGAAGTTAAGCATTAAAGACACAAATCCAAGATACTGCAAAGCTAGAGTTCCACCTTATGCAATGAGGAATAAAATTGAAAATGAGCTAAGTAGATTGGAATCTAATGGCATCATAAAGAAGGTAGACTATTCCGATTGGGCGTCGCCCATTGTGCCAGTGTTAAAGAAGGATGGTTCTATAAGAATTTGTGGAGATTATAAAACTATACTGAATAAGCAAATAGAGCTAAATAGGTACCCTATACCTAACATTGAGGAAATCTCTTTGAATTTGGCAGGAGGAGACAAATTCACTGAATTAGACTTTAGTCATACTTACCAATATGAAAGACTATGTTTTGGCATATCATCTAGCCCTGGAATTTTCCAAGCTGTCATGGACAGTATTTTTAAGGATATTCCAAATGTTTGTGTGTACTTTGACAATGTGTACATAACTGGTAAGAATGACACTGAACATCTTAAAACACTTGATAAAGTATTGAAAATTGTTGGTGAAAAAGGTTTAAAGATAAACAAAGATAAATGTCAATTCATGTTGACAGAAATTAGTTTTCTTGGTTATATATTGAGCAAACAAGGCATCAGACCTCAACCTGAGAAAACAAAAGCCATTAAAGAAGCACCCAAACCTGAAAATACCCAACAATTAAGAGCTTTTTTTGGGCTTAATAAATTACTATGCAAAGTTCATAGGAAATCTGTCTGGTAAACTATCACCACTGTACAAGCTGCTACAGAAAAATGCAACTTGGCACTGGGGTAAACAACAAGATACTGCTTTTAATACAGCAAAAGAGGCTTTGTCTTCTGACACCTTACTAACTCACTATGACCCAGGGAAAAGACTTATATTAACATGTGATGCTTCACCAGATGGTGTAGGAGCAGTCTTGTCCCACATGGATGAGAAGGGTGACAGACCCATTGCTTTTGCCAGTAGATCTTTGAACCAGGCTGAGAAAAATTATTCTCAGTTAGATAGGGAAGGCTTAGGCATCATTTTTGGTGTTAAGAAATTTCATAAGTTTCTGTTTGGTAGGAAGTTCACCATCTTTACAGATCATAAACCATTGCTAGGTTTATTTGGAGAAAACAAAACCCTACCTGAGCATGCCTCACCAAGAATTCAAAGATGGGCTATCACATTAACTGTATACAATTATGAATTGAAATACAAACCGGGATCTGAGAATAGTGCAGATAGTCTGAGTAGATTACCTTTAAAAAACCAAAGCCTGAGCTATGTACCAGAAGATGTATTTGTTCTCTTCACTATCATGGATAACTCCAATATAAATGTGAATGATATTAAGAGAGAAACACAAAAAGATGAGTGCTTAATAAAAGTATATGAGCACTGTATGAATGGTTGGCCTGAAGAGTCTGTGAATGATGACTTAAGGCCATATAAAATAAGAAAACTGGAATTAAGTCTAAAAGATGGAGAAGATGCAGTCCATTACCAGTCAGAGTTGCCTAAACAAAGTATTTGTAACTTAATAAATGATTATGGTGATATGGCAATTTCAAATGTTTTAAAGAGAATACATTAGTAAGAAGGAATGTGATCATCAAACAACTTTGCTAACATCATTAGCACTTACAGAAACTAAAAGAAACTAAAAGGGTAACATCAAAAGAAAAGAAAAAGGATTTTTGCCATTTAATACACCCACTTCAAATGCTGGATCACAGTTGCAAAGTGATATTGTCCAGGATATTACTTTTAAACAGTATTTTTGGTTACCAAAAAGTACTATCAGATTACCTGAGGAAATTGATCAATCAAAGAAATCTATGTCAGTCAAGGATCTGAATAATAGCATAATACTTTCAGATGCCAATTCAAAAAGTAAATCATGACAGAACACCCATTGAAAGAGAATTTGGTGTTAATAAGAATGTGTATCTAAGAAATTATGGGAGAAAGGAAAAATGGATACCAGGTCAAATTGTTCAATGTACAGGACCTGTGTCTTATAAAGTTAAAAATAACTTGTGCAGATAATAAGTGTGAATCTGTCAATCCCACCAAGTCTGATCAGTTCACACCAACTCAGTTTGTTCCACAACCAAGTTCTGTTGATATGAGTGAACCAAGTTGTCTGGAGTCAGAAAATGTAAATTCTGGAGTTAATGACTTAAATCCTAGACCTCCTGAGATAGAGAATCCAAATGGTCAGAATATTGATTCACCAAATCAAAAGCTACTGAGAAGGTCAAACGGGACAATCAAAGTCCCAAATAAGTTAGACCTATGATTTTAAAGGTCACAAGGACTTTGACATCATTGTTTTGTATCTTGATTATGTTGTGGCATATTGTGCATTGTTTGTAAGGATGTAATCTACCATAATGTTCATGTTACAATATAATTGGTGATTTTAGGATACTATCAATTGTTCTATTGAGAGATGTGTTATTGTGTTCTAAGGGTAAAGGGATGTAATAGATTGAGATAATTGTGAGGTCAAGGGAACTCACTCTTCTGTATTAGTATTATATTTATATTGTTATCTTGAGTGATGTCCCTTGTGCATTGTACTTCCGTCCCTTTTCGGTTAACAAATAAAGCTGTTTACATGCTCATGGCCAGTAGCGTACGCAGGGGGGGAGCAGGGGGAGCGGCCGCTCCCCCTCTGGCCATTTTCATCAAAGTGGCGCCTTTTTGAAGCTTTTTAAACAAAGTTTTAAACAATGATATTTGTAAAAAAATATTTTTGGTCGGCACATCTATGTAAATCACAAGATTTCTTTTCCCGCAGCAATTAAGCATTATTGTACTAGTCTAGTAGTGTCTACGTTTACAAAACGTATTAACAGCTGCACCAGTTTGCTATTCTAAAAATAACCATTACAATGCATTGCAATGTTTAAAAAACCTCTACGGTAGTACCACTTGGCAAGAGGGGTGTTAAGATTTGGGCAACAGTATAATGTATTTGCTTACGAATAATAGAATTAGAAAATATTATACATAAAACTTCACACATAATTACTTTATATATACAGTTTGAATCATGTGATTAATTTTTAAAAATTACAATACAGAAACAAATACAACTGATGTGGCACCTCTATTTAAATTTACTTATGAGCAAACTGCGTAGTGGTGGGGACATTTTGACAAGGTCAACCACGTCATCACGATAAAGAAGTAGTATTCTTACTGTTTGGGCGATAGTGATTACGATTACAAATTATATGAAACAGTTACAACCCCCCTCCCCCATGGACCCTTCTGTAAAAAAATTATAGTCATAATACCACTGCTATTTATTTAAATCTATTTCTGTAATATATATTTGTGTAATATATATGTATGGTTAGAACAGTCATCTAAAAACCGACGCTATGTTCACTTTGAGTTGGTCATCCCCCCCCCTCACCACACACCTCACCACCACAATTGTGTAGAGCGACATTAATGTCACACCTAGGTATACACTGGGTTGGATAATTGACCTAAAGTGAACGGACAGTGGTGAATGAAAGAAGTTGAACCCACCCCCCCCCCCCCCCACCTACCCCGAGCTGATCTGTTAAGTACATGTAGAGAAACTCTGAAATAGTACTCAAGTTATAGGCTTTTGAAAAATTCAAAGTAGAAAAAGTACCACTTCCGGTTATCGGAAATCGCTCAAAAGTTGATCAGGATCTACGATTTTGATAAAATATTTGATATGAAATTTCATCAACCTAGCTGTAACGGTACTCAAGTTATCGTGTTTACACACAGACAGACAGACACACTCACAGACATACGGACAAGATTGCAAAATTATGTTTTTCCGTATCAGTGAGGTGTAAAACGTCGAGGTTTGTAAAAATCTCGATTTTTTATTTTGCACGATTACAAGACTTTCTCTATACTTCGTATATACGAGAAAGTAAAAAAAATGATCTTTAAAGAACACAAAGAAGCAGTAGTTAAAAATATATGATCTGAAATAAAAAAACCTATATTTAGTTAAATGTCGGATGTTAAACCGAATGTTCCTCTACTTTATCGAAAAGCAAGGTTTTATACCAACTCTGATTTTAAAAACTTTCATTATGCTGTAATACTTTAGCACTTATGATGACGATATATTAAATTATGATTATAGACAAAAACATTTTGTAAACACGAATAGAATTAAATAATTTCATTATATTCTAAAGTAATTATTTATTTGTTTTGACATTTATAATTAAATGTGTAGATATATACATATTTATATTGAGAGAGTGATTATTTCCCCTATTTAGCTTGTCTTAAATAATTTCCCAGGAATTATTATGTAAAAAATTTATTTTACAAGAATTACAAAACAGATTGTGTTACGTTCATTGTTTTTGGCTGTAGTGTGTGTGTATATATATATATTTTGTTTAGATTGATACAATTTTTGTTTTGTCGGCCTACATTGTGTGTTTTTTCTTATTTCTTCAGAGTGCTACTTTCAATTTATTTTACATCATAGTGAAGTAATGACATACAGCTTGTATATGTATATATATATATATATATATATATATATATATATATATATATATATATATATATATATATATATATAATACACATATATAGAACATGTATCTATATATAATACACGTATATTGAACGTGTTAAAAATTCGGCGCCTTTTTTTGCTCTTTTCGCTCCCCCTACAACGAAAACCTGGATACGCCTCTGCTCATGGCTTCTGTCTCCGTTGTATCCATAATCTACAACTAGATCTAGAGTCTAGACTAGACTCTAGACAAGTGAGATCTATTCTAATTTCCAGACTCTAGCTAGCTAAATCTAGGATTCTAGGACTGACTAGATCTAGATCTAGACACTCTAGAATACTAGATATAGATCTAGATTTCTAGATCTAGATCTAGCTAGAGTGCTGCTAGAGTGCTAGAGTCTAGCTACTGCTAGAGAATCTAATCTAGAGTTTAAAAGTATGTTGAGTCTAGAGATATTTCTAGAATCTAGATCTAGACGTGTCTAGATCTAGATCTAGACGTGTCTAGCTAGATCTAGATCTAGATCTAGATTCTACTTTTCAGTTTTATATCAAAATCTAGATTATTAAGTCTAGATCTAGAGATATAGACTAGATCTACTCTAGATTTCTAGATCTGGATTCTAGAGATCCAGTTTCTAGATCTAGATTCTAGAGTTAGAGATCTAGCTAGAGTCTAGATCGAGATTTATAGATCTAGATCTAGAATTTAGATCTAGTATAATATAGCTAGATCTAGACATAGACTCCATGGCATAGAGCCAAGAGTTTTAGTCTTCTTAAGAGTAGTACTTAAGTAGACCTAGATTTAAATTAAATCTTAGGTAGTCTAGATCCAGGATCTAAATCTAGTACAGTAGTAATAGATATATCTAGATCTATATTATGTTTTAAATAGTTTATATTATAGTTATAGTATAAGTATAGGGACAATCTAGATCTGGAAAAGGATGATATATCTATTTAAAATCTATTCTAGATCTAGATTTATAATATCTATTCTATAGGCCCTACATCTAAGGCCTAGGGTATTCCTTATACTGCTATTCACAGCCGACTGTAAAAAGACACTCCGAACATCTAATGATATTGATCTACATCTAGAGTCTAAGAAAAGGGTGGAGGTTAACATTTAGGTTTTAGATCCATAATTTGACCAATAATTATAAAATAAAAATAATGCAAAGAATATAATCATTGAACCAAGTAAATTTAAGTAAATTAGGCTATAACAAATAGAAGTATGAAGCCGTACCATTTTAAGCAGTAAAAAAATTATCTTAAAGTATTTAGTATGAAGTCTGTAAGAAGACCTTTTTGGGATTAATAGAGGAGTATTTTCAATTGTTATGTAAATTTTTTGTTTTAATAATTAACTATATGCTATAGGACCATAAATAAGTAGATCTACAACAAATATGAAACTATAAAGGACAAACTGTTTATCTTTCAAAAGTTAATGTTTTTACATTTTATTAAGACCTAAGAATTCATTTGAAATAGATTCTACTAATCTTTTCTATGTGACTACTATTCTCTTTATATTCATAATAGTTCAAAACTAAATGTTATAACTGATTTTTATTAAGCTCATTAAAGATCCAGGCTAATTAGGTAACTTATTTGCTGTAATTACTACCAAACAAGATTCTTCTGAAAATATTTTTATTTAACCCTTTATTGCATGAATTATTGGTTTACTTGGTAAAATTTTTTTGACTTCATATTTCTACAGCAAATGGACTAACTTGAGATGTAGGGAATTTTTTTTTGAATAGATGATAAATATCACAACAATTTTGGTCGTTGCAATTCTGCAACTATGCGCAACGGTCAAACTTTTTATCCATAATAAGCAAAAAAAAAAATTTATATAGAATTGTTGATAGAAATGTAAATAACTTGTACAAATCATTTGAGAGTAACAATAGTAACATGTAAGCTTATTTATGATGAAAACAAAAGTAAAAACATGTACACTGAAAGAGAAAAAAACAACTGAAAAATTACATGAAGGTTTATTTAGTAAAAAATTTATTAGCATTTTTTTTGTTTGCTATACAACAAATAAAAACTTCTGTGCATTCTTGGTGCAGGACAACCTGCAACTAAATGATGAACTAAATGATATTGTCTATGTAAATCTTGAGCCCAACATATTGGGGAACACTCTGTAATAATGTCTGCTCAATATTAGCAACAGCACTTTGTCATCTTGCCCCTTTGTAGCTTTACCTGTATGCACTTCAAAATCTTGGATTATACAAGTTGTTGGACACAACAAAGACTTTGTAGCCCATCTATATGGCTTTCTATGGTTGTAGGTTGGACTGCTTTTGCCTACGATATGTGAATGGGTCAATTTGCTCATGAATACTTAGAATCTCAGATGGCATGGGGTTTGATAAGCACAGAATTCCGACATTGGTCAACTTCTGCCCTTTGAACATTGTTTGACAGGTGTAGCTTATTCTTAATCCACTCGAATCTATTGATGGTTATGTCTGTGACAGTAACACATTAGGTGACAAGGCACCAAGATCTTTGGTATCTAGGATTTTTTTTACAATGTTTATGTAAAACACAATTTCCAGGAGATGTTTTTGTTCATCTTTATCCAGTACTAGTGGATTGTTTATGTCCTGCTGAGGACATAGGTGTATATTATTCTTTATCCGCTTGAATCTGTTGATGGTCATGATGTATTGACCGTAACACATTTGGTCGCAAGTCTCCAATACACTCGGCATATATGAGTTTTTACAATGTTTATGTAATACACACAATTCCTAGGAAATGTTTTAGCTCATTCTTATCCAGTGCTAATGGATTGTTTGTCCTGTGGAGGACATTGTTTGACAGGTGCAGATTATTCTTATTCCGCTTGAATCTGTTGATGGTCATGACGTATGTGACCGTAACAAACTTGGTGGCAAGGCTCCAATACACTCAGCATTTAGGAATTTTTTACATTGTTTATGTAAAATCTAATTTCCAGGAATAATCTTTATCCAGTGCTAAAGGACTGTTGATGTCATGTTAGAGGACAGTACAGGTTGGATTGATACACAACTGTCCGAACACAGATTATCTATAAAGATGTTGTTGAAATAATCCAATGGCCGCCTCTGATGTTTGGCTTCTCTCCTAGGATCAGGAAATGGTGGAACATTTGCTGTATACTGGGACTGATCATTCTGTTGTTGCTAATGAAGACCTTGGTGTAGACAATTGAGAAGGTCCTGAGGAGTTTCATCATTTTTCGCAAATGGGCATACTCTATAGAAATAAATTTTGAGAACATTATTTGGTTATAAATTATGCAATAATTGTAAACAAAACAATAAATGCTTTACTAATCTACAATCAAACCTTTAAAGTATGCAAAAATAATGTTACCTTCAACTACGTCAGACAAAAGTGTGATCTGAACTTTTGGGCATGGGAATATTCTAAACTAATTAGATTAGGCAATGTATTTACAGAAGCTGTTGAGCATTTACATTGTGTATTTTTCTTGTTTCAATAAGTTACAGTTGCTGCATACTTAGTTCTGATGTGTTAATTGATATTGCTAATTACTATACAACACTCAATATAGTTATTAAATATAGTTGAGAAAAATTAACAGCAAATTATCTGATAAGCATATTAAGTCTATATGGTTTACAAAAAAATTGCAATTAAACTAAATATTGATTAGCTTAGATTTAACTTAAATTTGCTCTTCTACTTCTAGGCTCACACTTCTGACTTTAATTAAAATAAGTTATTTTTTTTTAAATAAACATTGATCAAAATTGTTTCCATGAGAATAATCAGATGCTTTTGTTTTTAGGTTTAGTGGACAATTGTGAGTGACAGCTGGTTGATATCCAAACATTTGTATAACAGTTAAGCAGGTAATTTTATTCTGCATTTTTAAGGTCTCATTTTCAAATAAAACACCTTCTTAAGAAAAATAAATAGTTGAAAATCGCAAATAATTTATTAAAATCTTTATCAAAAGCTAATATCAAATAAATAATAAGCTTATATGTGCTATGTTTATACCCAAAAAAATTATCAACAGTGTTTTTATTCGTGGTAAAAATTTTAAGTAGCTTTTTCACTATTTAGTAGAAACAAATCTATTTTAAATTACAATACTACATGTTTATTAAACTTGAGGAACTTTTATCTGCAGGTGTAAAGTTAATTCTGCACTTATTAAGCCCTAGTTATTATTTGATATTAATGATCTATTTTCATATCTACAGTAAAACAAACTATGAAAAACCAAAACAAAGGGACAGAAGGAAAATTGGAGCCATCAAGTACACCTGAAGGTAGAGCCAGATAAATGTTACATCATTCTTTTAACCAAATCTTTAAGTAATTTTGCTAATTTAAAATCTATTGTAGCATTTTTAGCATTCAAAAACTTTAAAAATCAACTCCTTAATAACCTTTATGTAATATCTATAAGTGTAAAAACAAATTGTTCAATACCCAATGAATTTGATGAAAATGTATTTTATTACACACATGACTTTGAACTTTGAGAGGGTATAATAACGCTGTAACTGTAAGAGTTTATCTCAGTAATGCAACATTTCTTGTCACTGTAATTATAAAGTAATGTATGTGTTAGTTTCTTATAATTTTATTTTAGATGTGCCATACTGTGAGAGCCCAAGTAAAGTTTTTAAAAGTGACCAAACAGGTGTCTTTATTCCAGGTGAGATATGATAAACATAAGACAACTCTAATCTAAACAATTATAAATCTGTGCTAGTATAAACACGTAGATGACTTTAGTACAGTAAATGTAAAGTTGATGAAATGAAGGACATGGTAAAAGTTTAATTTATACCTATATCAGTTTGCTAAATCAAGTGTTAGTGTAAACATAGTATAGCTAATCAAAATAATAATAGGTGCATTTTATATCAATGTCTAAATTTTTAGGCTGTTTAAGCAATCTGTTTCCCCTATTCCTGTAGGAAATCATGAAGCTGAGATGTGCTATGGAGGAGAAGCTGATCTACACAAACATGTTACTGGCTGTAAGAAGAATCCAGGTCACAAAGGTTTTATACCTCTTAAAGATTTCAACATAAATTACCTCCCTTCACGTTACCATGACGACGTGTTCATGTCTGAGACAATCAAAACAATGGCAGCCATAACTGTCCAGGTAAAGACTAAATTCACCAGTCTAGAGAGACCAGAGTTTTACCCAGGCACTAAAGTTCCATATCCATGTTATAATGACAGAGGAAGTCACGTGATGAGGTTAGGGACGGGGAGGGTGTATGAGGTGTTCAAGTACAGAGAGAGAAACAGATGGGGAACTTGTCGTTGTGCAAAGTGTCAAGTCTCTGCCACACCCAGCAAAGTGTGGGGGGAGGTTCTTGTGGTGACAGCCACACACGTGGTGTTTGATAACAGTGAGGCGAGACAGACCAGGTGTGTTTTAGGTTTTGATGACAATAAAAGTCCAGTGGTCAGTCTTGATGGCTGGGAGGTGAGGGGTGTGCCAGACATTGAGAGAGACTGGTGTAATATGGGTTATGTGACATGTGACTTAGAGTTGGTCGATGAACTGGACAAGATGTGTGAGCACTTTGATGATCTATGTAGGGAAGTAAGGAACAAATACAGTAGATTTGTTGATGTGGACAAGTTGACCGTTATAGTGTCACATCCTCATGGCTGTCCTAAACAGATCTCTGTTGGACAATGGACACACAAACATGAGAGATTTGGCAGGTGGACCAGGTACTGGTACACAACATGTACATGTCCAGGCTCCAGTGGAGCGACTGTCTACAGGCTGGGATATGACAGGTGGTTGTCTCGCCATCCCCACAGTGGAACAAACTCTGAAGGAAATTATAGTGGGGAGTGGAGGTACTGATGTAACTGTTAGTTCTCTCCCCTTGTCTACACAATGTATACAAACAAAATGGCGGAACCTTTCCCGTCCTTAAACTGTTTGTGTTAATACTTTCATGTCTTGTAAACATTTTATTACATTTAAATGATTAAAACACATGTTTTGATTGATACAAACCGTTTAAACGTTATAATTTGCATCTACCACAATGTATTTTAGGCACATTTCATGTTTATTGTTGTAAATATTATCTCTGTAACAAATGTCGGCAACATTGTTGTTTCAACCTTACCATGAATTGTATCTTTACATATTACATTTCATGCTATTTTTTTGTTTACAAAATTATTACATACTAGAAAATAAATGCCCAAAATAAAACTTATTTGTTTTGTTGTTAATTTCATTTTTATAGACTAATTAGAATTAGCAAATTGTTATCACACAACTTTTTCATACTGATGTTGGTATTACCGTCATGCTGTCGGCGGTTTTAAAACATTCCAAATGCAATGTAATTGTAATGACAAGGCCGACATGTATCCTATATAATGATAAAAACATGTCTAGTAATGATCAATGTCAATGAAGTGAAGTTCAAATAAACTTAACTGATACCAGACACATCAGTTAAGATCTACATCTTGTGTTGTCCTACTCCAATAGAAATGTTAAGTGAGATCGGAGTTTGTCGCTCTGATAAACTGACACTTGTGTAAACATTTTCTTTATTCTTATTTCTTCTAACTCCTTTCACCAACTGGTGATAGAACACTCGCATGTTGAAATGTAAGTCTCTCGTTGCTGAGTCCATCCAGCTCTAATGGGTTCCTGAGTTAATCGGGTAGTTTAAACGCGGCTGTGACGGCATAATTTAATTATGCCATTTTCAAAAAAAATTTTGACTCTATTTCATCTGCTAGATTGACCTTCACATTTTAAAGATAACGTAACTTCCTTAGATTTTATGGCAACTCTTGGTAAATATTTGTAACATTACAAACAATGATTAACGTGAACATAACCAACGGTTCATAATGAGCTCACAACATATTTAAAGATTGAACGGATATTTTTTATTTATAGAATAATTTTAGACTTATTTTGATACAACGGAAGTTGCTTAAATTTTGACAGAAAGCAGAGAATTATATTGTTTACTTACATGTGAAATGTCGTTTATCTATTTAAAACATTAATCAAGTTATATGCTTTTGAAAAAAAATGGTAGAATGTTCCACTATCTGTTACCGGAAATCGCTGAAAAGTTGATACAGAACTACAAATTTGATATAATACTTGTACATGAGATTTCATCCACCTAGCTATAACAGTATTCAAGTTATCGTGTATACAGACACACATACGCACACATAGACATGCGGACATAATTGCAAAGCCCAGTTTTTCCGATTCGATTTCGCATAGATATTATTTTTTGCGAGATAAAAATATGTCCCCTATACTTTGAATGTGATGAAGTACTGAGGTGTAAATCGATGAAAAGTGTCATTTGATTTTATGTGAACGATCATAATACTTCCTCTATACTCTGTATACGAGAAAATAAAAAGGAGTACAGTCTAAGGGAAGCAACAATGAAAATATTTTAAGAGAAAAGATTTTCATGATTATCTTTCTTTTTTTCCTGTAGTGTCAATAGTTTATGTCGTAAATCTCTCTATGCTTAACACAGGAATATATTAACCTCCATCGAATTATAGGGGCATTCATATATTGTATAAATTGTGTTCCATAAAATTACATCTTCTTAATGTATTTATTGTTTTGTTTTGTCTTTGGTCATTTACTATTGGTGCCTTTAGTTGGCGCTGTCCTGTAAGATCTGCACGAACAAAGTGTCATGGTCAAAAGGAAATAACAATGAAAATATTACACATTCAATAGAATTCCATGGTTGTCTTTCTTCATATTTATTTTCAGAGCCATAATTGTGTTGCCAACGTTATAGCTAACATTAATAAAAACAATACTAAAAGTGAGGCTACCGAATCAGCACCAATGAAGTCATCAACTTGTGTCGTTTAAACCTTACTAAAAGAATCTTAAAGTGGCTATTAATACAATAGTGTGAAGCTGGGTAGCCTACAAGGTGACAAGTTATTGTACACGGAATCAAGTGCACATACCTGTTCGGTTTCTTTGATACAAAACAAGGTATTTTAAAGTTTACAACTGAAATTTTAAACACAATTTTAACACGTTTTCTCTGCCGCCCACGTATTGATTTTAAAGTCCAGGCCAGCTTAAGATGATGTAACGGGCCTGTTAAGGGAATAAAGACAATATATATTAACATGCAGACAATAGAGAAAGCTCTATCAGAAAGAGAAAAAGACGTCAGACACGATTAGACAACTACATAAAACAAAATAGGACCGGCTCAGTGTACTAGTGTCAGTGGATGCAACACCGATGTAGATACAAAAGGAATCTCTAGGTGTGAGCTGTATGGCAAGGAATATGCATAGTAAAATTGTCTACCTTGTTTGTCAAGTAAATTGTTTGGATTGCTTCGATTTCCTGTGGCATGGCACTGTTCCTTATGATATGACACGTACGCATCCTTAAATACCTCGTTACACTGTGATACAACACAGTAAAATGCCCTCCATACAATACACTATACCCAACACGGCGTTTATTCCTACTAAAATAACGTTCGTTTTCTACAATATTTGCAACTTGGGAAAAAAGAATGTAATGGAATTGAAAAAAATAGTAAAAAGGCCGGTAAAAAAACATTGCTGCAATAATTTTATTATTTTTGTTTTAATCAAAATGTGTAGAGATTGTATGAACTACAAAAACTTTGTGTATGTGTGTGTATATGTGTGTGTGTATTTGTGTGAGTATGTTCTGTGTATCGAGCTACAGTTTGCATTTTTATCTCATCACTAGAGCTACGGCAACATCTATATTTAGCATCGATAACGTCTAACAAGGATAACGCACTTATCGGTTATTCCTAAACACCTGAAAAAGGTGTGTAGATCTATGTGTAGCACCACGCGAGATGTTTAGATCTATGTCTATCATAGTTCGAGGTGTGTAGATCTATGTCTATCATAGTTCGAGGTGTGTAGATTTATGTCTATCATAGTTCGAGGTGTGTAGATCTATGTGTATCATAGTTCGAGGTGTGTAGATTTATGTCTATCATAGTTCGAGGTGTGTAGATCTATGTCTATCATAGTTCGAGGTGTGTAGATTTATGTCTATCATAGTTCGAGGTGTGTAGATCTATGTGTATCATTGCTCGAGGTGTGTAGATCTATGTGGATATTTGCTCGAGGTTAGTGTTAAAATGATTGGCACTTTGAAAATTGTTTCAGTCGAGATGTAAATAGAATGATTTATAAATAGAATTATAATGAAATTACGTCTACTTGAGCTTGGACGTTTTGCTCGTGTACTCTAGTCTATCTCTGATGGTGTCATTTGAGGGGGAATTGAGAATAATTTATTTAATAAGCTTTCCCATCTTGATATTCCCCATGATCAACACAGCTGGTGTTATAAGTGTTTCCCTAATGGTTTGTGGTCTACGATCAGAAAAGCAGCTTTGAACATCCAGTGATAACCGATTTTTTGATGGGCACAAAGCCTAGAACAAGCAGAATAAACTTGTCGTCGAATTTAGCTCTCTTCGCCTTCAAGATTTTAAAAAATCTGACCAGCGTTTCATAAAAATCAGCTCTTTATTATATTATAACGAACTGTAGTCCACTCCGTATTATTCCACCTACACGTAAATAAATATTTACATTACATTTTGTTAACGTACAAATAGAGACGATGTAAGCGTCTTGTACACGGGTCAATTAACCTAGCATTTCACTTCTATTACTCACCTCAACTGAATTATACCCATATGAGTTAACAAATCCCTCCTGTTAAGTACACACATTATACCTAGCATAAGTAAAATTTAAAACTCAGAGCACATTTTACATTCAATACATTTCTGGAAGCGCCGGGTACATGCTGCTAGTTTTGTATTTTAAAAAAAAATGTGTTTCAGCAGAAGAATGTACATGGTTATTACAACACACTGGTGATATTCTTACAGTGTAACCCAACAAACTTGGTACTGTGACATATCTGGGCTAGGGTTAGAAAATACATGCGTCAGTATTTCAATTGTATCCTTGAAATAGCTAAATCTATTATAGGTCTGAATCATCACATATGTGATTGCCATATGACTACACTGTACTAAAGTGAGGCTAAATTCATCTACCAGATTTTTCATAATGCGTCTCTCTGCATTTTCACTATATAACCACATAAGTTTTCATATTACACAATTTAATCAACAACTCTGTTTTGCTTTTGACAGCTCCTGCGACCCAGCTGATGCCAGGTTGTACATGTAACTCCTCTTCCTTGGGTCCATTAGTTGAGTTGATTGATGTGACCTAATGTAAGGGTGATAACTGACTCTTCTCAACTCACTAATCAGATATGTTTTATTTAGCTGCAATTATTCAATATTCTGTCACATCATAGGGCTAATTACTATAATATTTAACAATTCTTACAATTATAATTGTATTCAGGTATACTAGCTTTTATTAGCATTTCATGTATAGAGATGTAATTGTATATGTATAGGCTTTATATATATATATATATATATATATATATATATATATATATATATATATATATATATATATATATATATATATATATATATATACTTATATATCAGGGGCGTAGCGAGGGGGGGGGGGGGGCGGGGGTGCGGACCGCACCGGGTGACACCATTTAGGGGGGGATGTCACCAAGGCAAAAAATAGCAAAATATGTAGAGAAAAACTTGAGGGGGGGCGTGCGAATCGAAAGTTTGAGGGGGGGGGGGTGCAAATAAAAAACTTGAGGGGGGGGGTGCAAATCGAAAGTTTGATGGGGGTGGGTGCAAATCGAAAACTTGAAAATTAGTCACCGGGAAGGGTCGCAACGCCTCTGGGGGGAGTGACACCATTAAGTGCCGCACCGGGTGACACCCGACCTCGCTACGCCAATATATATATATATATATGCGTGTATGCGTGTGAGAGATTCAGGTGCGTAGCGACCATTCCCGGCGCCAGGGGACAAACTTTCGATTTGCACCCCCCCCTTCAAACTTTCAATTTGTTTTTCCAATCCATTTTGGCGACCCCTAACATCGGCGCCCGGGTACAAAAGGCCCCATCCCTGCCCTCCCCCTCGCTAAGACTCTGGAGAGATTGTGTACATATGTGTGTAGATGTGTATGCGTTTCGTTTTTTTATTACATTTCAGGGCTAGGTAAAAAAAATAAACAAAAGAGATCTCTGAGTACACAATGTATTTAATATGTATTTATGCGAGTTTCTTAAAATATTATTGCACTTAACTGATGTTGTGGAGATGCACAAATCCTGCTACTGTGACTGCTTTTGTGGTTAAAAACAGAAAAAGGTATAGTTCAACACCGTTATAAGCCATTGTTGAGTTTTCAGTGGCCAAAACGTGCAGTCTAATGGGCTATTTACAGTTTGAAAGGCCTTGATATGAATATAATTTATCGATGACTAGAAATTAATATGTATTAGTTACTTTAAGACTAGTATTCGTGTACATATACAATGAATAACTTCAATGTAGAAAGGGGTTTTATCTTTTCTAGGAAATTATTTATATCAGGCTAATTTTCTACGGCCTAAGAGAAATATCTTTATAAACATGATGAATTAAATTAGCTTAGGCCCAAATGTCAAGAAGTTACACATTATCGGCCGACATAGATGACCTCCATGAAGGGTGAAAACTGACCTCGAATGATCACTGATTTACACAGCTTATATCACTTGTCGATAACAGCCCACGAAACGTCATGGAGTTGATAACTGAGCCCCAGGTAAACAGCTTATTATTTGTTATCAAAAAGTTGATAGTATAAAAGTTACCTGTGAACAGAGTTTATTTGAGGCATCTTTTCAGAGTTCAACGGGCTTAACGAAACACGTCCGCAATCTGCCTCTCTCCTGGACGTGTTAGAGAAAAAAATTCAATTTACCTGGAAACTATTATACTATTATACTTTAACAGATATAAACTCTCGTTGAAACTAAAGTGCATACCATCTGAAAGCTTTAAATTTCACTGAAGAAAAATGTCTGAAAAAAACACTATTAATGTAGGCCTACACTTGACATGTGGACAACCTACATTGTGGACCAACCATCTCTACATATGTAATAGATAAAAGGAATAATAAAATAATCTGCAGTATAACCAAAAATCTTCATTTTATTGTTTTCTGAGGTTTTGTTTACTTTTGTATCTCTGTTATAAACACTTCAAGTCCAGGTTAAATGTATCGTGACTTTTTAAATGCTAAAAAACTTTTACCATAATTAACGTTGGGAGTAAATCGATTTGTTTGAAATGTGTGCGTACACAAATAACCCATTTGAGCCAATTAGAAATCAATAAAGAATTACCTAAAAAACAATTAACCAAACATTTCATGCGCTAGAGCAATCGAATAATATAATTGACTGTGTATTTGATATTCTGATATTAGTTTGTTGTCCTGTGCTCTATTTTTATTCTTAGATCTCATTTTCTAAATGCCACATGAACTGGAAGTATGTGAATCTAAATGAGAATCTAAAATATTAGTTAATTAATATTTCCAGCACGCTTCAGTAATACAATATTAAATTAAATTGTCGCTTGCAAGCGAAGAAACAATAACAATGTATAGCACAGCTTTAAATGTAGCGATGATGTTTGGTCTGTTGATGCACTACTTCATGACTACTTTAGGAGATGATAAGTTATACAATGTAGCTCTT
This sequence comes from Physella acuta, assembly GCF_028476545.2. Taxonomy (NCBI): domain Eukaryota; kingdom Metazoa; phylum Mollusca; class Gastropoda; family Physidae; genus Physella; species Physella acuta. The sequence goes on from NW_026731669.1 coordinate 88,251, forward strand.
TACAAACCAGCTTACTAATCGTCGTTATACGCTAATTGGTTTGCGAATAATGGAAATGATGGCAGAATGAGTGGTTTCATTATGAATAATGGTTGTATACATACCTTGGACGAAAGCAACAGTTGGTGGATGGTGGATCTGCTGGACATATACGTCATCAATTCAATCATTCTAACCAACAGGTGAATTCACAAAACTGTTTGTATTAATTTAAAAAAACAACAAAAAAATGTTCACTTTTTTAACACATAATATATTTTTAAGTACGCTTAACTTATAGAAATTGTATATTTTTTATAGAAATGACAACAGCGAGGTTGCTGCGAGGTTACACTATTTCCAGATCGATGTGTTCACCAAAGATCCCAGACTGGTCTCAATATTTCCTTTAGAGTCTGGAGACATTTGTTACAACCAGACAGCAGCTGCTACTATTGGAACCTTCACATGGAACTGTAGCAAATCTCTTGTTGGCCGGTTTGTTCGTCTTATCCGGTGAGTCTTGTCAAAACGTTTCTAACAATACCTAGAGCCACTAAGGGGATACTATCTGGCTGAAATTTGCAATATACTTACAGGAAAAGTAAAAGTGAATAGGTTTCTACAATAACCATTTCTTTTCACGGAATAATTTTTTTTTTTAAATTATGACAGGTTTTGTTTATATTCTTTATAGAAAATGTAAAAACATTCAATAGTGTTTCAAACATTTTATGATTTTGCCTAGCTTGTAAACCAAAATCCTCACGAAGCCTCTTCCAATTACATCTAATTATATTAAATATATAGGCTTAAGTTTTAAATGGTCACAACCTACAATAAATGTACGCTGGAAAAAAATCACCTTCGAACCTGTGATTGGAATCGGACAACTAAAACATACCAACGTCATTGTGTATGTAGATTAGAAGCACTGCATCATTTATATTTATTTTTCTAATTGTAATTATGTTTTCGCTTTACAAGCATAATTCCCAGGCTCTTTAGTAAAGCGTGAGTCTTAGTTTAAAAACGGCTGCAGTTTTTAATTTTCTGTCATGATTCGTAGCTTTAATATGTTTAGCATGCGAGCTCAGTACTATCGTGTTTGGTCAAATTGTCCTAAAACAGACAATTTGGACTCAGGATCCTTCAATTACAATAAAACAATAAAGAATACTTTACATTATATGAGAGAGCAAACAGCCGTTGTTGTTGTTGTAAGCCATTCGCCTAAAAAGTTATGATATTCGTTATATGTGTTGCATCTAAAAAATTTATCATGCGGGACTTCAAGATACTACTTTTTTTTAACTTAGACTCATATAAGTAGTGCGTGTTCTAATTTCTTAATTCGTGAAACATATTCAGACAACATTAGTTATGTCCCCTGTAATTTGTATTGTAACGATAACCCTCATGAACTGTATAATTCCAACAGGTACACCCATGATTTTCTCAACTTTTGTGAGATGCAAGTAATGGCCACATTAGGAACAACACAAAACAGCGAGTTTAAAATGTATGACAACCTGAAACTAACCATGACGTTGAACTCACAGTGTCCAGTCACGTGACCTGTGGCTCCCAATGTCTAGAGAAACGTTACACAGACGGCTGTACTGCTTTCAACTGGTTCCCTTCTACACGTCTGTGTCAACTGTTGAATGTTGATCCGAGAAATTCAACTCTTCTATCAACACTTGTCGCTATTGCAGACGTCCAATTCTTTATAATGATATAATATCTATGTTGATAAAAAGCATTGTACTGATTGCAATATTCACAATATAATAATGTTTAAAAAAAACAATATAGTAATGTTTTTTTTTTAAACAAAAAAACAATTTAAAAACTATACTTACTTATCACTTAAAATGGGTCTAGGACTTTACCGCCAGCTGTCATTCCCTCCCCCCCCCCCCCCCCAGAAATCACGCCTTGATTACCCGTCGGAGCAATTACGCCCTGTCAGTCAGTCACCACCAAAATCATTACCCCCAACTCAGTATGACATATACCCCAACCTCCCTCGATAGGTTTACCTTTACGAGATGAAGATTGACATGAGTTTTAAAATAGCAATAATTATAGATATATTAAGTATTGAAAAGAGATGGAAATACTTATACCCAAAATGTCACTAATGAAAGGGTTTCTATATTTAAGGAATTGTATTTATTATTTTATTTATTTTTCAGTACTTAAGGTACTGTTGGATAAACGCTTGTGAAGGAGAAAAATTTTAGAACTTGTATATTATATGTGTCTGCGCTGTTTGGCATGGCCGCGGAGTAGGGTATTTTATTTGAGCAGAGATGTGTTCTACGCATTAGTATATAGATGCTATAGTATATGTCTTTTATAAACAGAAACATTTAACAGCAGGTGTAATCATTTAGGAATGGCAAAAAGCTTCGAGGCTATGGAAATTGAATTTTTGAAAGTAAAGATAAGATCAAAGCTAAAAATAAAATCGAAATTGTTTTTTTGTTACGATTGAACACGCACTTACCAATAGCCCATGTCCTACCATATTAGACTGACCATGTCTTATACCAGTGGATCCTCAATGTACTAAACAGTGGAATATTCATGTCTTACCTAATTAGAAAGTCCATGTCTTAGCACAGTCGATTCTCCATGTACTACACAGTGGAATGTTTATGTTTTACTATGGTAGACTGTCCGTGTCATAGCGTAGATAGATAAAAATAAGACTACATTGGTAGAGATCAGGCCTAATAAGGACGGTGTGAACTTGATGGTAGACGATTTGGTGCGAGAGTATGTGCGCGTGTTTAGTAAAATATTTGTAGCGTGAGTGACAAGTGAGCGTAACGCGACATTGCTATCGATGACTTAGGACGCAGTGGAGACATTTGGGGGTTAGTCATAGTAGAAAAAAACAAGGTGTTTTATATCTAGCAGTGTAGTTCTTGTTCGTTTAGTTTTGTAGTTGATAATAAAGTTTATTCTATTTTATGATCGAAGTTGTTGGTATCTTTAGTGTCGTCAGAAAATAAGAATGTTTCAGCCACATGTTTGTCGTTGGAGTATTAGTATTAGAAGAAGTTATTATATATATCAGATAACACGCATAAAAATTCCCCCATCACAAAATGCTGTCTATTAATACTATCAAAATATAAATGTTTATTTCAAAATGTTATTACTACGCGGAGGGGGAAGGTGATAATGTCTTACTCCTCTTAAAGTTGGTTAATACAATTTAAATTTTAATCTATTATTATTAAATTGTGTCATTCCGTCTTCCCATTAAATAGCCGTTGAAATATTGATTAGGTATATAGTTGATAAAATATAAAGATTCAAAATGTAAATAACCGAAAAAGTACAATAGAATCACCATTAAATTAAACGTCAGTAGATAATGTATTGATTAATTAATGGAAACTTAATGCATACGTTGATTGAAAAATCGATATAAGCTATTAATGTGCTATTTTAGTGTGTAATCAATCCGCGTAATCGTGCGTTATATTGCGTAGTAAAAAGCCATATCTTCTGCCATTAGATCTATCAGAATCGCTAAGTGTCTCTTTGGTTCTAAACATGTACTACACATGCACACACAAACATAAAAACACAAACACACACACATACATCTACACACGAATAAAACAAAGAACCCAATTATCTGTACTAGTTGCTCTGTAATAGATATATTTTCACAAGACAAGATTAGAATCTATGTACTAAAAAACATTGTACCATTAGTCGTCATGTTACCTGCAAAGATAGAACATTAACGTATGGCAAACGTTCAGCTATTGTATTGTTTTGATTTTTCAATGACTAATAAACATCAGACGTTAATTTCAGTCTTTCTTGATCAACTGTTAAAATGTGTAAGTTAATGGTGTTTAGATACTTATAAAAATTGTATTCATCTAATATGTATTCGTAATTGCCATATAAAAGTGGCCATCCTTCAATACTAAGAAAGTATGATGAGTTGATGTGCCCGACAACGCCGTACAGAAGTTTTATTTTTCGAAAGTATTTTTATGCTTGTTTTTTTTTTCTGGATGCATAATATATATTGATTATTTTACTTCAACATATTTAACAAGTTCATTAAAAAAATTTCACTTCATTTCAAATGCTTATGCAATAGAACCGTGTTGTATTGATTTATTTTTCGCTTTGTTAAAAAAGACAAGGTTGTAGAATGTCAAATACATAGAGCCTCCACATAGTCCTTAATCGATATGATTCACTGACAATTTTTATAGGGTAATTTTAGAGTTTATTGAAGGGTCGTCAGTAAATGAACATAATATATTTATTCGTGTAAGATATCGTTGCAATATTTAACTTCGTTGTTATATTTAATGAGAGGAGAAGCAAGTTTAGTGCCATGTAACCATACCGATGAAATGTGCATTGAAAAAAAAAACAATTGTGAAAAATGTATTTATGCTCTTTATTTCAATCGTTATATTTATCATTATTTATATTCTTGACCCAGCCAAGCCATTCACCCAACAGGGTTTAGCATCATTTTAGGGAGGAGATTATGTACATATTAGTGATGTCTAAGGTTGGAGATTCTTGAGCTTGGGAGAGGGGGTTAATTTTCTAGATGAGGGGGGGGGGGGGGTAATTGATAAGGGGAGGGTGAAAAAAATAGGGGTTTTTATTGTTCCGAGGGGTGTAAGTGATGGAGCTGGGGGTGAAGTAGTGTCCTAGACTCAAACAATATAGACAGACTAGTAATTATAATTATTTTATGTTTTTCATGACGCTTTCCTTGAGAAAAACCTAACCCTAGCCCTGCCCTAGCCCTAGCCCTAGCCCTAGCCCTAGCCATAACTGTACCTTACGCTATGTTGGGGGGGGGGGGCGGGGGGGATTTGATAGAGGTGTAATCAATCCAGGTGTGGGGGGTTTAACGTCGGGGGGGGGGGGGGTTAAGGTCGGGGGTGTATATGTCCAGGGGTAACTGACGGGGGGTAATGCCCTGTTGCCATATTTTAAGGTATATTGCACATACGATAAAGGCCCAGATAAAATAATTAATTTTAATATGCGCATCTTGGAAGAGCATATTAAATGTACTACAATACGTAATATATTTTAGCGCGCCAGATAGTATTTAAATTCAATCAAATGAAAAAATAGTTTAGCAATCATGTGTATTTTTCCAAATTATTCTGGATGTTAGCCAACCGACAAGTTATGTACCTGTTTGATTAAGGTCATTCTTTTATTCCCGATTTTGGAAAAATCCTGACCTTAATAAACTAAACACAAAGAAAATGGTAAGGTATAATTTAAGTACTGAATCAATAATTAGCGATCAGTTTGAATTTCCGTTTGTTGGGTTATGTAAGGATTTTAAAAAGAAAAGAAATTACGTTCGTAAAAAACGTAATTATTCGAGGGTTCTCTCTCTGTAGAAGCAAGGTGTATAACAGTTTGACCAGATAGAAAAATATAACGGCACACGAGATTTATTATTAGGACTATAATAATTTCAAGCTTAGAATTGATGTAACAAGGAAATACACATTTTAAAAATCATATTTAGAGTATGTCAGATTTTTTGCAGTTAAAAACAACAACCGATGGCAAACATTTAGTCATGATAATGTAATTACAGAACTGACAAAAACATAACTGGTAATTAAAAAATTATAAAGCAAACTTGGAACATCTCATTTTACCTTAGCCCTTAATACTATTTCCTACATCATGTACATATTCACGTCTCACCAGATATAAAGATATAAATATGTACATGCATTTCGCCTAGGAATACAATGGATGCACCTTCAGAACGAAAATCCTAGTGTCTCATGAAAGCTTATCGGATAAGAATATCATAATTTAACTTTACACTAAGTTCCCTCTCAATCTCTCCATTTACTTGTATAGTACAAATTAATTATAAGGATGAAATAACTTTTGCCGTTATCTACAGAAACTAATAACGGAAACCTCAGACAAACTGAAAGAAGAAAAATTGGACTCACAAAGTGGACTTGAAGGTAAAACCATATAAACGTTAATTCATTGATGTGAACTCTGATGTCGATTTCGATTGCAGGACCCCCAAATTTCTATTTGGTTTTAAACTTTTCTCTCACGGATGTGTTGCTGTACCAAGCTATCTAAACTCTTAAGTCCAGGGACTCTACTTATAGAATTTCGGGTTAGTAAATGTTATAGGCTGACTAACTTGACTACTAGCTAACCAATGAAGTAAGAGTTGATACTATAGAAAAAAAAAGCTCTCTCTAACCCCATGTAAAATCAAATTTCATAGCTCCACTCTTTGCAATAACATATAATTATACTTTTCTCTTAAACACAAATACAACATATCACATTTGTTAACCCTATTTTCACCATCCACCGCATATTAAATTGTAATCAAATTATTTGCCGATACCCCCCCCCCCCCCCACCCCCTCTGACTGTATACGATGACCAGCAATGAAGTCAATTTTTGTCTCTTAGTTTTTGTTGACGTCAACAACAAGACATAACTAAAGACAATAACGGTTTTTTCCAGAACTAATTAGGTAGGATCAATGTCACAGTGTAAACCAAACCTACTTCGATACGTTAAGTTCAACACCTGGCATATGATGTGTATTATTTTATTATGGAATTTAAATGTAAGTATTAATGAAATCGAAAGGCTTTTTACGTTTTAACATAAATACTATAGTAAAATCTATATAGAATGTAAATGTTTTATATTGACATTACTATTTCAATGGCTGAATTATTCAATTTACATAATTTATTTTAATACTTTTCACTTTCTCGTATACGAAGTACAGAGAAATTATTGTAATAGTGCAAAAAATTCGATATATTTTCAAATCTTGACGTTTTACACTTCCCTGAGTCGGAAAAAACATAGTTTTGCAATCTTGTCCATAAGTCTGGGTTTGTGTGTTTGTGTGTGTGTGTATATGTGTGTGTGTGTGTGTGTGTGTGTGTGTAAACACTATAACTTTAGTACCGTTACAGCTAGATTGATGAAATTTCATGTATAAGTATTATATCAAATTTATAGTTCTGTATCAACTTTTCAGCGATTTCCGGTAACCAGAATTGGAACCTTTTCTACTTTGAATATTTCAAAAGCCTTTAACTTGAATTCTATTTGAGATAGATAAATGAAATTTCACAAAAAAGCTTGACGAGATTTATTAATGCCCTGCACATCTGTTTTGCCTTATTTTATATATATATATATAGATTGTTTATATAGATTGTATATATATATATATATATATATATATATATATATATATATATATATATATATATATATATATGCATGTTGTATATATATACATTTATGTAAGGAATAAATAAAATATGGATAGAGCTTTTAACTGCTTTTAAAGTGAAACAAATAAAACTTATTCTAAACTTGAGCTCCATTATATGGAAAAAGTTGAATAGTATTGCGCTGTTTACACAATTCAATATAACAATATTTTACTTAAATAGTGACCATTATTATTACTCTCGTTTGTTTAACATCTAATTCATGTGGCTGGTGAAATTGAAGAAATACAAAATAAGTATATTCAATTGTATTGAATTCCACAGTAAGAGTAAATATGACTCTTAAGAAATAACATTTTAAAATTTTCCAAAACAAATTCAACTTTCATTATTTTAAACTTAAATATATATCTAATGTGACGGCGTGGTCCAGCGGAAGAGAGCTAAACTGCTATCCCGAGAGTCTCAAGTTTGAATCCGGGTTTAAGTCAGTGGTTCGTCCCTGAGTACACCCCGCTCTGATGGGTACTTAGTTTATGTTAGTGCTGACCACACTATCCTTTCAAATGCTGAGGCCTCTGAAACAGATGAACTTTACTTCATCAGCCCCATGTGTCTTGGGCACGAACAGGAAATGATGATGAAATAACTAATATATAGGTCAATGCTATAATTACTCTTTTATAAATACTAGTTAACACCCCAAAGTCAACACTTAACACATTTATCCATTGTTTCACCATAAGTAATTATTTAACATGAACATTTACGTTTCTGTTTCTTGTGATGTCTGTGCAAAAATCTAAATGGGGCCATTTATTGCAAGCGTCCCATTTACGTGACACTTGGTGTACTTTGATATAAGGAAGTAGTTTTTTAAAAAATATTATTGCTAATATTTTACTTGATAAAATTGTTACTGCTACACGTTTCAAATGAGTTTTGCAGTTAAAGTTATTAATTTTAATGAAGATTTTACACTTATTTGTGCTCGCGTTTTTTTTCCGCTACTTTGATAAGTTTTGCGAAACCCACGCTTTAAATATTTTCTAAATCAAAATATAAAAAACACACGCAAAAGCAATAGTCTAACCATCTCCAAATAAAAGAAAAATAATGTATATATTTTAAAGAAGTAAATTAAAATAAGCATGTTTTATATAGGAAATGGGTTAATGATAAGGACTTTATGTGGTTTAAATTATTTTAAAATAAAATGTGTATGCATGATTGCAATGTCTACATAATCTTAGGGGTCATCCATAAATGACGTCACGCTTTTTGGACGACTTTTACCTCCCCCCCCCCTCCCCTCCGTCATACATCGTCACATAAAGCCAGACCCCCCCCCCCCCCCAAAAAACAAACGACGTCACACCTCAGCCTACAACCCCCCTTAAAATTGCAGTTGAATTTTTCTTTAAACATCAATATTTGTCATAAATCTTGTCTGAACTCTGTCAAAATAGAGTATTTTAATCAATTTCCATTGCAATTTATTAAATAAGTTATCTAAAACGCGAAATAATGTCTAAAATTCGTTTTCTAACATTGCTTTTTTATAATGTAAAAGTTTGACGTCGCACCATCTGAACCCCCCCTCCCCTTTCCCCTCGTTACACATCGTCACAAAATTACGGACCCCCTCCCCCCTGTGAGTGTGACGTCATTTATGGACGACCACTTATGTATGGCTCCACAGTCTTAATAATGAAAATCCAAGCACAAAGGCTGGACCCGTGTATCAGGCCACCTCTCTTCGCACAGCTGATAGACCCAAGGGATATGCAGTAACGGTTGAGCTTAGAATCAGCAGTAAAATGAGGCTTTCTTCATTCAACATGATACATTGGTATACAATTATACTGAGGTAAAGTTAATTCTAAAGATATTAAGTTTTAATTTTGCTATTTTTCATCACCGTAATTATGAAATCCTTAGTTATTTTTTGTATGTTAAATCATGTTTGCCTTTATCTACAGAAACTAACAACGGAAGCCTCAATCAAACTGAAAGAAGGAAAACTGGACTCACAAAGTGGACTTGAAGGTAGAGCCATATAAATATTAAAGCATTGATGTAAACACATATTTTGGTAATAGCGTTTAAAGATAATATGGCATCGTAAAGCAAATACTTTGTCGTCAATTTTCCAATAACTAAAACATGGTTGTAAAAGTAGAATATAGATGACTTATACTATATACTGATATACAATTATTGTTTTAATATAATTTTAAAATAAATGTATGTGTTATTTAGGTGCATTATATGCTAATGGTCCAGGTAAAGTTATCAAAACTAGCCCAACAGCTCTCTTTTATCCAGGTGAGATATGACAAATATAATCTCTAATCTAAACAATTGTTAATATGTCCTAGTGTAAACGTCTAGTTGATTTTATTAAATCTGTTATTGTTAGGCAATGTAAACGTTTCCTTTTTAAATTTTTGTAGGAAATCATGAAGCTGAGATGTGCTATGAAGGAGAAGGTGATCTACACAAACATGTTGCTGGCTGTAAGAAGAATCCAGAACACATAGGTTTTATACCTCTTAAAGATTTTAACGCAGGTTGTCTCCCCTCACGTTACCATGACGACGACCTTTTGTCTTAGACAATCAAAACAATGGCAGCCCTAACTGTCCAGGTTAAGCCTAAATTCACCAGTCTAGAGAGACCAGAGTTTTACCCAGGCACTCAAGATCTATATCCATTTTATAATGACAAAGGAAGTCACGTGATGAGGTTAGGGACAGGGAGGATTTGTTGGGCGGACAAGTATACAGATAGTAAAGAAACTTGTCGTTGTGCCAAGTGTCAAGTCTCTGCCACACCCAGCCAAGTGTGGGGGGAGGTTTGTGTGTTGACATCCACACATATGGTGTTTGATGACAGTGAGGCGAGACAGACCCGCTGTATTTTAGGTTTTGATGATAATACAAGACCAGGGGTCAGTCTCGATGGCTGGAAGGTGGGTGGGGCAGAAATTGAGAGAGACAGGTGTGTATTGATTTATGTAACATGTGAATCAAATACCTTAGAGTTGGTTGATGAAATGGACATGATGTGTCAGCGCTTCTATAGTCTTTGTGAAAAAGTAAAGGACAAATACGGGAGATTTGTTGATGAGGACAAGTTGACCGTTATAGTGTCACATCCTCATGGCTGTCCTAAACTGGTCTCTGTAGGACAATGGACACGCAAAGAAGAGAGGGTTGATGGCCATACCTGGACCAGGTACTGGTACACAACATGTACATGTCCTGGCTCAAGTGGAGCACCTATATTCATGCTGGGATATTGCGGGAGGTTGTATCGCCATTCCCACAGTGCATCAAACTCGGAAGGAAATTATAGTGGTGAGTGGAGAGGCCGATGTAATTGACAGCTCCTTCCTGGTGTCTACACAATTTAAACACACATATTTGTGGGACTTATTTTTTTATTGAACTGTTTCAGTCATAACGTTATGTTATTACATATAAAACTAATTTAAACATGTTGTATTTGTTATAAATTTCTTATCTATCATTCTAATCGGTGTTAACTAATATCGGCTAATTGTTTTCTTAGAAAATAACCTTTTTAATTGCTTAGCCCAGTGTTCCCATTAAATATCTTGTATTTGTCTTAACAAATTGTACATACATGGCATTTTAATACTTAAAAAATAAAACATATTTCCTAATTTTTGGTTCAATTATTTTTGGCTTAACGGTTTGTTGAATTATAAAATGATTTTAATATATATTACTAAACAATTAATGTTTGGACAACTGTAGCTCTATATATTTTAAAATAATTTATAAAATAAAGTTCATGTTTAACATTTAAAAAAACAGCGTAGGAAGAAAAAATGTAAAAACACAATAATATCTTTTTACTTTATTCAACCTACGATCTGGAGTCGATGAATACGCACTTAAGAATTATAAATGGTTCTTCTAATGTCTTCTACCGCTGAAATTAATTAATCAGGCTTAATGATGTCCTCATAACAAGACAGGCCCTCACCTGGAATCCACAAGGCAGGAGGAAGAGAAGCAGAAGAATAAATTTGAAATTTGAAATTTTGAAATTTGAAATTTTTTGCAGACCAAGAAACACCTGGAGATGTGACCTGGCAGAAGACACCAAAAAGATTGGATACACCTGGGAACAATTTGAGAGACTAGCCCAGGACAGATACGTCTGGAAAGCTCTTGTCAGCGGCCTATGTCCCAGTAGGGACGACAGGCAAACCTAACCTAACTAACCTAATGATGTCCTACCATTCAATCATAGTTATCACATCACATCTACCTGATATTTCACAATAAGTCTACCTGTCTTGTCACTTTATAAGATCCTGAATTCTCACAATCTCTGATATGCCACAATAACTTTAAGCTGTCATAATATATCTACTTGATATGTTCAAATAGATCTACGTGATTTTTCACGATACATCTGCCTTATTTAACTCTGTTTTAAAATGCTATGTTTCAACATGTGTGGAATCTTCGTTAACATTTTGTCGCATTAATCTATCGTCATGTTGTTCAAGTACTTTACTTCATTGTTTTTGGCAACATTCTGGTGTATACAGTTAAATAAGTATCTAGCTGATGGGAGCTGGAAGATTTCCTGATAGAGACTTGCCCGAATGCCGTTTGCCCGAAGGCAGATTCCCCGAAAGGACACTTGCCAGAACGCAAGAAATGCCCGAAGGGACACTTGCCCAAATACGACAAATGCCCGAATGAAACGGCATTCGGGCAAGTGTCTTTCGGAAATTTTTCGTAGACCCCTAGCTGATAGTCAGCAAATGTGCTATAACTAAAATCTTGTAATGTTCTGGTTGGTATTTTACTGCGTGGTAATTGCTAAGGGGAAGGGTGGATGTTATGCTCTACTTAAAGTTGTTAAATATAACTTATAATTAAATCTATTGTTATCAAGTTTTGTTATCCCGTCTTACCCTAAATTGCAGTTGATATATTGAGTATATAGCTGATAAAGTACTTATATTTTCAAAATGTAAATACCCTATAAGGTTACGTTTAAAAGAATAGTCTGTTGATAATGCTGTATAAACTAATAATGGACAGTTTACTTAATGCACACGTTGATTAAAACATCGATAAAAGCTATTAATGTTTCTATGTCTTGTTTAACCAGCTTAACCGTTAGCTATATTGGGCAGTAGATGCCATATCTTCTGCCATTAGTTCTTTCAGAATCGCTAAGTGTCTCTTTGATTATAAACATGCACAAACACACACAAACTCACACAAACACATACAAACACACACAAACACATACAAACACACAAACACACGAATAAAATAAAGTACCCTGTCATATTTACTAGTTGCTCTATAATAGATCTCTTGTTGCAACATAACTCCAAGGAAGCTAAACAACATTCTTACATAAGCTAATAGACATATGTTTCTTGTATTGTATGGATTTTTTAAATGACTTAGCATTTAATGTAAGACTTTCTAGATCAACTGCTCAAATGTGTACCTTAAAGCTTAGATGCGTTTAAAAATTTAATTCGTTTAACTTGTATTCATAATTATAATATAGTGGCAATCCTTCAACATTATAAAACTATTACGTGTCAAAAATGTATGCCATGTACAGCCAGTAGACTCCACTATCAGCCGGTTTTGTATTCTGGATGTTCTTTCTAAAACAATAAACTGCCCAAAAACAAACTTTACGGCAAAAGTTGTTTTATCTCGGAGTTTCATCTCCTATATGGGTTGCTCGCCCCAGGTAAACGAGCCTCATATGCTCGGGGCCTAAACTCGGGACTTTTGAATGTATTTATTTTCATTATTATGAAGCTTTTTTGTCTATATTTTTAGGTCACCATATTTAAAATTATTTTAAATGTTTATGGAATAGAACCGAGTCGTATTGATTTGTTTTTTTTTATTTTCGAAGAAGATAAGGCTATAGAATGTCAAACACAAAGAGCCACCGCATACACTTTAATCGATATGATTCACTGCCAATTTTTACATGTTATTTTTAGAGTCCATTCAAGGGTTGTCAGTAAATTAACATTCGAAGGGGGAGGGAGGGGACTATTTGGGGTGGAACGCCTCAACCAACGAAGTACGTGTTGGAGAGGGGGCCCAGGGTTATATTCATTAAGATTTTCTTAAAAAGTCATTGCTGATGTTAGATATCGTTGCAATGTTTAATTTTGTCGCTATTTATTGTGAGAAGAGAAGCATATTAAGAGCCATGTGACCATATAGATAGAATGTGCGTGGGGAAAATGTGTGGAAACATAATTTATGCGATTTAAGTGAAATTGATCATTTTTTATATTCTTCACCCAGCATGATCACCCACACCAAGCAGGGTTGGACATCATTTTATGAGAGAGGGTTATGTTTATATTAGTGAAAGCTCACGACAATGAGGTGAAGTAAAACTCGGTTGTACAACATATTGTTATTAATGAAAGGACTTGTTAAGAAACAAACTACAGAGACACTATAAGGTTTATTTTTAGAATAAGAGAAAATTGACTGGATTTTATCCAAAGCTTTCGTCTAAATTTATTTTTTAGCTTCTTTTGCAAATCATCCACGTCTTTTTTTTTTTAAGCTGCGGACAGCAGTGCTTAAAAATTTGAATGTTTGTGTATGTGTGTTTTAATGTGCGAAAGTATTTGCAATACGCAATTACTACTGCAGAGGATTACAAACTGTTTGCATTATTAACGACTTGACATAGAAGTACCACATACACTTTTCTTAACATGGTGTTACCATCGGGAATTCCAAACAACTAATCCATTTATAATGTAAAGAATTATTTTTAGCTCGGTGCTGGCAGCGTGTGTAGCCAAGAGCTACAGGTAAACAGTAACCCCCCCCCCCCCACTGCCAACTCTCCACCCCACTACGTGCCCTCAATCAACGACCACCAGAACAAGAGGTGCTTCAAGTTACAGCTATTGACAACGTTGTGTCTGTAGCTCTATGTGTTTATTCTTTACAAGTTTTAAACGTCTTTTATATTTTAAAATTTAACTCTTAAAATCATTTATATATATATATATATATATATATATATATATATATATATATATATATATATATATATATATATATATATATATATATATATATATTTGTTTGCTTATGTGTATATGTTTGAATAATATTTTCATTTTAATATCTTCATTTTACAGTAACAAACTACCCCGTAGTTTTCTCTCGATGATTCTGGAGTAACTGATTTAAAAAGAAAATGCCTAGAATGGCTGCCTTTCTATCATTTAACATTTTGGTTTGGCTAACATGGGTGTTGAATGCATTGTTATGTCATATCATCATGCCAATAATGAAGGTAACATCAAAATTCGTAATTAAATATCACACACCCAAACATTCCAGAACATCAAATTTTGACAAGAATGAGATAAAAACAAAGGAACATTTTAATTGAATATGTATCTGTTTGTTTTCGTATGCAACACATAAATTAAGATAAAGACCTAAATAAATAACAACACACGCATTTTGTAAGAGTATAAATATTTACGATTTATAAGTAATACGCTGTTTAATAGTTGAATTCAATAAAATGAGAAAAAAAATCTGGCAAACACGTATATTTTTAAGAAATTATCCTGGCTGTTTGACAACCTTTACGTGACGGCAATGATTTTATTCCCAACTCTGGAATAAGCCCGATCTTAATACATTCAACACAAAGAAAAAGGTAAGATTTATTTTTAGTAATGGATCAATAAGTATCGATCAAGTTGAACTTCCATTCTTTGACGTGGGTAAAGACTTTAAGAAGAGAATAAACTATGACTGACGGGATCTAATTTATAGACGGTTCTCTCTCTGTAGTGTCATGCGGTACAAGATTATATAAACATGATTGAAAAATAAAACGATACATAAAACGTATTATTATGATACGAATAAGTTTAAATTTTCTGTAGTTGTTAGAAGACAAAACTAATTTGTTAAATCGCATTGCAGTCGACACATCAAATAGTCTTATATGCCCCGGGTCAAGAACGCAATAATGGCGGGTCAGTAAATGTTTTTGGCTTACTAGTGACCCGCCATCCAACGACACAAGTATTGACACTACAGAAAGACCAGCTCACCCTCACTTCACCGCCAACATTTCATAGCTCCTCTCTATGTACAACATCGCATAGTTCTTATCCTTAATATCACCATCCACCACATATTGTCACTCAAGTCATGACCCACACCACCTTCTACCCTTTAACAGTGTATATCGAAGTGAACAACACCAACACATAAAAGACATGCAGGGATTTCCCCAGATCTATGCAGGTCATGTCTATTTTTAGAATCGTCTATGTATATGTATATATAAGCCTGGAAACCAGGAGCTACCAGTACACATAGCAGACAGAGCTTTGAAGCTGTGTAAAGCAAATATTCTCTGGTAAGTAAAGATACGATATCTAGTGTTAGTGTGTGTATTTTTGATTGTATCGTCTAATGCCACTATAGTAGATATAAAATGGTATGTCTTTTTATCTTAACCCAAAATAATAATATCAATTCTTTTTTCATGTTATAAACATTACGTATTTTGTTTTATTTTTATTTTATTTTAATTTATTTTTTAAGCTCGTAAAATTTAATAGCATTACAAGCTTTTTAAAAATTTAAAAACAATATTTTTGTATCGCTTGTACGATAAGGGGTTATCCATAAATGACGTCACGCTTTTTTGACGATTTTTACCTCCCTCCTCCCCTCCGTCACACATCGTCACAAAAAGCCATACCCCTCTAAAATGACATCACACCTCTGTCTACAACCCTCCTCGAAATTGCAGTTGAATTTTTCTTAAAACGTCGATATTTTTCCAAAATCTTGTCTGAACTCTGTCAAATAAGAGTATTTTAATCAATTCCTAGTGCAATTTATTTAAAAAGTTTTCAAAAACTAGGGGTGTCAGACTGATTTTTTAAAACGGTCCCAGAGCTTTTTTGAAAGTTGCTATGTCAAGAACTCATGACTCTAAAATAGTGGGCACTAAATTTGTTCATATATCTCAAATAGTAAAAAAGTTATGACGTTTTAAAAAAAAATGGTGTTTTAAATTTTTTTCCAACACCCTAAAAGGTGCCATGATTGGGAGGTTATATCTGTAAAAGTATATGTCACAAACAAAATCTTTTGAACTCATTACAAACACACAGAAAACAAAGAGAACAGACTCATTTTTTTAAAAACTAAAAAGTAAAAAAAAAAGAATTTTTAAATTTAAATTTAAATTAATTGCATTGAATTTGACTTTTCTCAGTTTTTGAAAAAATTAAAAAGGGAAGTAAAAAACAGAAATTTTGTACGTTTTTAAAACATCACCAAAAAATGTCCGATGAAAGAATATACTTGATAAGTATTTGAAAATGTAGGACAACAACGCTTCTTTTAATTTAAGTTTCATGTATGCCTATAACAAGTACGTTTGAAACACACGTTTGATCAGAAGAGTGCAGAGGTTCACAATATGTCGAAAATGAGTCTTTTTTTTTAATTCCAAAAAAAAAATATGACACCTACAGTAGATCTGAGTACATAGACATAAAGGATAATCATAGCTCTTAACAGGTAAATATTGTTTCTGTCTGTGATTATTTATATGCGATCCAATGGCGGCTGGAACAGTGCTAGGGTCGCATAAGAAATTTTTTGTTGTTGAAATAATTATTAGTGTCTAGAACCAGTAGTACATTTAAAAGAAAGAACATTTATTTAGAATGCCTCGGTCGATGTATCTTTATGTTATAAATATGTATTTATACATAGCTGGTTCAACAATTTTTGCGATATGGTAGGGCTACATCACAATACACATGCTTATTAAATACAAATACGTTGTTTAAATAGATAAACATGCTAGTCTTGCATTCTCACCCTTAGTGTCTTAACAGTCGTTCTTCACAACTATAACCTGAAAATATGTAATCAATAGCCACAATAATCACCATAAACGGTCTACATAATTTATAGGACGTAACAAGGATTTTTTCTTAAAGGAATCTAAAGAGGGTTTATTTCCAAGCTGACTGCAAAGTGTAAATGCATCTGCACTCGTGCACTGATCATTAATATATATTGACATTGTTACAACTGTAGTAAATATCTCGCTCCTCCCCCCCCTCCCCACATTCCAGGTAAGTTTTGGGAGGCATTAACATAACATATAGTTAAAATTGAAATAAAAGAACACACTAAAAATCGATTTCTTTGTTAATGTAAAGTATTTCAAGCTACACATCATGTACTGTTTAGTTTAAAATCATCGCTAAAACCCAACCAATGCATCAAATTTGCAAAGTTTTCTAATTTAAACTATACCCATTCATTGCTGACTCTGGCGACGAAGTGTACGATCACGGGACCTTTTACATTTAAAAGGAAAATATATTAAGCTATTCTAAAAATATTTTAACCGACTTATTATGGTTCTTTTATTTTATTAGATTTTCTTACATTATCCCTTTACAATCTTTTTGTAATGTAATTTTTCTTATTTAATGAAGATGTATCCACATTTGTTAAATAAAGTTATGTGGTAATGAAAAAAATCTTTAAAACTTTATATTTATGTATAGTGAGATATATGTGGTTTATAGAAGGTTGTGGGTAATATTGAACATGAAAAAGAATATAACAATGCAGTCTACAACGTTTTGGGTAATTTTAAAACATAATTAATAATTACATAAGTAAATGAATTTAAATATCCTATGGCCAATCATGTTTAACACGATGCACGATGGAATTTTATAGGAAATATATTCTTTTAACAGTGTCAGCCCCCCCCCCCCCCCCCTCACCGGAAATTTTTTTCCAAGAAAATTTCAAGTGCAACCCCTGAGAAAAAAGTCTGGAAGAAACTTTGGCTTGAAAACGAGCACATCAGTTTAAATGTATGATACTCTTGATCTTTATAGGGTAAATGTACAGCGTAGAACGTTCTCTCCACACACTAAAGTGCAACAACACTCAACGGACTCATTTGTTGGAAGTATTAGCTAGATGTCACTTTCATTTAAAATATTGTATTTCTAATACTGCATAAAATAATATCAAAGTAAGACCTGTCAAACAAGAGCTGCATACTTTCTATAATTATTGAAAGGTGTTGAATATTCTAACAAATTACAGTATTAGTCCTTAATTTTTATTAAAGATTTCAGGGCCCACAACTGTATTTGCCCCACAACCCCGACGTTAAGGGGGTTTGAGACATTTAGTTCCTCCACTGGTTTCCTAACATTAAAATATATCAGGATCTGCATTCGGTATATTCTTAGAGCTTATAAAATCAGGGAACTCGTCAGTGCTTTTACTGGAAACGGAAAACAATTTGAAAATCAAATTTAACGTAACACAACAAGTAGACAAGGGATCGAGCATTTGCATGTATTGAATAAGTTGACAGCGTATGTCTAATTTATTTTTGTAGCTGACTTCAAATGCGATAAATGCTAATAATTTTCACCTTGATATAATAAAATGACAAAAAAAATATAGAGGAACGCAAATGTCAAGACAATGTGAAAACGAAAATCAGATAACGCCTAATATCTCTCTCCTTTACACGCACAAACTTACTTACACATGCATATATATATATATATATATATATATATATATATATATATATATATATATATATATATATATATATATATATATATATATATATATATATATATATATGTATATATGTATATATGTATATATATATGTATATATATATGTATATATATATGTATATATATATGTATATATATATATATATATATATATATATATATATATATATATATATATATATATGTATATATATATATGTATATATGTGTATATATATATATTATATATATATATATATATATATATATATATATATATATATATATATATATATATATATATATATATATATATATATATATATATATATATATATATAAGAGGCTCTATTGTGTCTCATGATACAATGGATGCACGCTCGTTAGTGCAATTTTAGGGTTACGTACCAAGACAGAAGTTACGATATCATGAGTTGACCATCGAGATCCCTCTCCATATCTACCTATTGGTATAGAATAAATGAATTACGTTTGGTAATCGCCGTTGCAGAATCCACAAACTGATCGCTAGGTTGATAATCCTAGCGCCTAAGCATTTTTATCCCATTTATTTTAGAGTTTTCTCTCCTCGATGGATTGCTGCCCTAACTAGTCTCATAAGCCCAGAACTTTAAAAGAATGGCGGGTCAGCAAATGTCTTTGACTGACTTGTTTAACGACCCGCCATCCAACAAACCAGGTATTGTTATACAAAAGTGACAGATCTCCATGACTTCACTCATAAAAAAACATATCATAATTCCTCTTTATGTACAACATGTTACAGTTCTTAGACCTATCACAAATTAACAACACGTGAAGGGAAACTTGAATTTCTCATGATGATGTCTTTTTTTTAGAATCGTATATGTATAAATAAGACTGGAAACCAAGAGCTACTAGTACACAGACCAGACATGGCAGCGATAGACACAGTGTAATGCAAACTTGTCCCGTAAGTAAAGATACGATATCCAGTTCAGTATATCTTTGTGTATTTTAAATTCATTCTACGCATGACCTTTCCGTCCTCGCCCCTTAATGTAAAAATTATTTGTGCTGATTTTCTCTCATCATACTGACACTGAATATAGTTGTTTTTAAATTATTTTAAATTATTTTTAAATGTTAATTACAGTATGTAGCGAAAACGCGACATCATGCAATTATGGACCAAACAGTAATTTTTTTTTTTTTAGTCCGGGTCATTTTATTATGTTTACTGACATGTGTTTCTCTAAATATCCACATACAAACAATAGAATATCACAAACTAAACATGCGGAAATGCAAGGAGATGTAGACTCACTTGAGAAATTCATGAAAACTATAGTTTATTAGCTCAAGAATAGAGTTACACCTGCTTACTGACTAACTTTTATGAATGTGTATTTTGAAGCCTTGCTGTCGTGGTTCTACTACACTACAGTAACACACTACAAATGTAAGCCCTGCTAAGGGGGGATACCTAATATCTGTCTACCCTTCCCTAGGCTTATCAACTACTGTCCGGTCAGTGCAAGTCCGGTAACCCAGACTGGTTAATAACCTAACCTTAGTCTAAATTAAAAACAAAAAACTTTTAACAATTTAATAAAATTTATTGCATGGAACCAAAATTATATAAATAAAAAATAGATTAACAAAACAGAACTTTAACGTAACAAAACACTGTAACAAAACAAACTTTTTACACCACACAAAACATTACGTTTGATCATTTGATGGTGTTGCGCCGACTTATGATGTCTAGGATGGTCCAGGCCCTGACACACAGAAACCTCCCTTCATCCATTCTCGACATCCAAAAGTCCACACCAAACAAAACACTACGTAAAACCACTACGTACAATACGTTACGTACAAAACAATACGTACACAACAAACTTTTTACACCAAACAAAACAATTCATATATAACAAAACACCCAGCCAAGTTGCCCAAGCAACCTCACTGGAAGGGGGGGGGAGAGAAAAAGAAAAGGAAAACATAAGAAAAATGCATGGTAATGGCAGATATATACATAAATATATACACAAGTTCAAAATGCTATCTAGCTAAAGCCTCGAGTAAAACTAATCCTTACTATACAATTCTAAAAGCAATTCTCAAAAACAACTAACCACTGTCTAAAGAAGAACTAGCAACTTAAAAATAACGTGTAAACAAATTCATTGTAGAACCAATCTTTCCTACACAAGGAGCAGCCCGAAGCCATTGGTCTACATAAACAATATCCATATTGATAACATTAAAGTTAACACACTCCGCTAAGGCCCCAATGAAGGCAGACACAAAGCAAGCGATACTCAACATGACGTTGCACGAAACAGCACACACATTAATTTTAAACCACCTAAAACTCGAGGCAACTAAAATATGCTAATCTAATTACTGTCTAAAACAACTGACTATTGACTAAGCCAATCCTAGTCAATAACACATCATAAAACAATCAAGTAAATACACACACGCATTCACACTAGTTTAGGAAACACTCCTAAACACACTGACCTAAACCACGTGGTCCGAAAACACACGCCAAGGGTTTAGAAAACATTACAAATACATTTTAAATCATTCAAAATAACACCACGTGCATACCAGACATGCCGATGCTCACTATCTCGTTTTAGACGAAAATGAAAGAAAACGAGAAACATTGGCAGTCGCATTCATACAAATCACATAAAGATACAGTGTAATAAAACAATTACCTCCACGCGTGCGGTGCGCCATGCGCCCACACAGAAACCTGACCCGACCTACATCTCGCCGCGGGTCAAAAAAGGGAAGAAAATCACTCCGAGCGGTCAATTTATACTGACCGCTTCGGACGGAAGGGGACTCCGTGGCCGCTCCCCATTGGACCACCATGCACTCCCAGATTCACAACAAATAAAATAATACAAAATAATCCATTCACCCGCTCACACAAATGAAAGGACTTTCTCATGTGTAGAAAATTAGTTGTCCGCGATTACGTCATTTTCATGACCTTCTATTCAAAATCAACTTATAAAGACGCATATTTCTCACTTGACCTATATTTGATCTACACACAAAGCACTTGAACATATACTATCAAATTATGATAGTGTTCAGCCGTTTTATATTCTTCTATGCTCAATGCAGCTGCTGTGAGTACTTGTTGTAACTTTGTGGGTATAGAGTGAATAATAAAGCTATTAATATTTTCTGCAGCAAAAACTGATCACATTTTTAGAAAAAAATAATTTATGTAAGTAGCCTGAATTCACGAAGTCAAAAAAAAATACGATGCGCGTGAGTCAATAGTGTGTGAAGTCATAAATTTCGACTTGACAACGTAATCATTAGTACCGATACAACCGCCTGGATGTACCCAATACACCACGACCGGGAGCAGTAGGATAAATGCACCTATGCGCATATGCTATGCGCTAAATCGGTATGTCGCGAAAACGCGACTTGCGGCGTTAAGGGGCTATAGCCCGTCTGTTGATCTCGACGCTGGGGATCTATCACTTCCTTCATTCAGTGTAATAATATTCTGTTAAAGACTTTGCCTGGGATTGACAAAAATGTTATCCCTCTATTGTTGGAATATGTACCAAGATCGCATTTTTTTGGAAGTTTTATGAGTAGTCCCTCCTTCTACTCCTCTTGTATTCGTTCATCTTCCCTGATTTTCTTGAAGAGTGTGTATAATAGTGTGGTACTGTCAGTGCTTCTGCCGGTATACCATCTATTCTTGGAGCCTTCCAATTTTTCAGCTGCTTTATAGCTTTATGTATCTCTTCTTTTGAAAGTGGGTTGCAGTCTATAGGGATGTCACTTTCATCTTGCGTGCACTCTGGTGTTGATCTATTCAGTAGTTCTTAAAAATGTTCTGCCCATCTCTTCCTCTGTCCTACTGCATCAGATAGTATCTTTCCATTTTTGGTCTTCACTTGTCTCTCTGGCTTACTGTACTTCCCAGATATCTTCTTAATTGTATTGTATATGTCCCAAATATTCCCAATGTAAAGTGCTTCTTCTACTTCACTTGACAGCCGTTCAAAATAACTCCGCTTGTCTTTCCTTATGCATTGTATGCATTTCTTGACACTTTTGTTTACTTTAGCATAATCTTCCATGGCTTTTAATTTAGTAGCCCGTGTGCGGCTGATTTTTAATGTTGCCTTCTCCCCTTTTCTCTTCTCAATGATTTTCAGAATATCTGCTGAAATCCATTCCTTATTTTGCTTTTGATAGGACATAGCACTTCTTCACATGCTGACTTAAATAGGTTTATTGTTTTTTTCCATTATTCCTCAATCGTCTCTTCCTCTAGGACCTGAAACTTGATGGAAATATTGAGCTTAAATTCTGTTAGCTTAGAGGGGTCCTAAAGTAGGCCAGTGTTATACATGTACTACATTGGCCATTTGAAATTGAAACATTTAGTTTCGTGGTGGATATCCCAAAGAAACTAAACTAGCAGAATGTAAAACTGAAAGGAAAGGAAAACCTAGCATATTCATTGCTTGAAGAAGTGGTTTGTTTCGAAAAAAAAATGTGTTGAAGACATGTAGAGTGGTAAATTACTTAATTTTGAAAATTCTGAAAAAAATATTGATATGAAACCAATGCTACTACTAACATGAATCACTTCAGCATTACTATAAACAAAATGAAGGATGTTTCACTGAGAAATTGTATCAATTCAAAACAAATGCAAGTACTATGATGTTCATAGTAGATCCTCTCAACACAAAAACAAATGAGATTAACTTTGAGCTATTTGGGATTGATGGTATGTTAGCTTCAAATGAAATGATGGAATGGAAAACCAAACATTTGTGGAGTGGTAACTTCTCTAAACTCAAGAGCAAGTTAGGAGAGTGTGACGGACAGTAAAACAAGCACGTTGCGCTGCACAAGTGGACTACTCTAAAAGAAATGGGGTTATTGAGGCAAAATAATGTGAAACATGAAATAGTTTTACATAATGGTACAATTAGGTAAAGAAGTGATTAGAGTGATGACGATCTTCGGGTCAACGTATTCATGCGAGCAAATATTTCCTTGCATGAATATAATGAATAAAAGTAAAGAAGCCATTTAACAAAAAACAAATCTATATGCTTGCTTGAAACTGAAACTACAAGTTAAGATCCAGATTTAATCAAACTTTAAAAAGACATGCTATGCTAAACTATTGTAAATATTATTCAACAATTAAGTTGTGTAATTTGATTAATTATTTTATTATTCTAGCAGAGTTAGCTAAAATAGGGTGATTTATTTCGGGCGAAAAATGTGTATGTTACATATATATATATATATATATATATATATATATATATATATATATATATATATATATATATATATATATATATATATATATATATATATATATATATATGTCACCAAGTAGTAGTAGCGGCGGCCAGCAGCATGTGTGTCGTTCTTTGTTAGGTCTTGTGCGACCCCTTCCTCACGGTACCCAAATGCGACAGAGACGTGTACAATCTCCTGTCTGAAGGTATTTGCGCGACTTAGGAAATCCCACGTCTAGGCCGAGGACACCTCATTTGGTACCGATCCACCTACCTGATATAAAGAAGCACACTCTGCCCGCAGGTTCAATATTACTTCAATTTATTTCTTCTTGAATAATCACAGTTCAGATAATTAGGTGAATCTCACCAGACCTCCACTGTCACAGGCCCACAAACTGTATCACTCCGTAACTCAGTCTATTAACAATTGTATCTCATATCTTCTGTCTCTCAGCTCACATCTTCTATCTCTACGTTTCTGCATATATCTGTCTCGCTCTACATCTTCAGTCTGGCTCTCACTCTGGCTATGGCTCTCGCTCTCTCATACCCAAAAGTATCGCGCTTATATACACACACAGTCACACCCAGATGTACATCCGGTGTTGTCAACAATGTCAAACCATTCTATTTCGATACCAACTATTGCATCGTTTTTATTAATAACTTGTCCGTTTGTCTTCAAGTTGACAAGTAAAATTCTATTTTAGTCACATAGTCACACCAGAGTATATCAGTTGCATCATAACTAGTTACATATATATATATATATATATATATATATATATATATATATATATATATATATATATATATATATATATATATATATATATATATATATATACTAGCCGTCCCGGCCAGGCCCTGCTCTGGCTTCTGTGAAAAACCTTTCTGTTAAAGACCATTACCTGTGTGTTTAGTAATCATCATAAACCCGGCATTGCCCACCCAAACCACAACCAACCAAAACCAAAACAACAAAACGCAAACATAACGCTAACACAATTACAAATACAAACGAAAACAAAAACCTAACAACAAACCCAACCACAACCACAAACACCAATACAAACACAAAGAAAAAACAAACAAAAAAGCAAACGAAAACAAAAACCTAACAACAAACACAAACACCAATACCAAAACAAAAAAACAACGAAAAAGCAAACGAAAACAAACCAAATCCAAACGCAAAACCAACCAAAAACACAAATACAAACCCAAACACAAACAAAAACGAAAAAAAAAAGAACAAAAACGAACCAAATCAAAACGCAACCACTAACGCAAACCCACCTAAACACAAAGAAAACACTAACGCGACCATAAACGCCCGGGGCGGAATCACCTGTTTTAGCTTAATGAACGACTATAGTACCCCAACTTATTCATAGTCTTTTGCACTCACTTAAACGAACGCGTCTGTTTCAATTTAATGAACAATTATAATACTCCAAGCTTATCCCTAAAATACCTACAACATTTGCCCTTGATCAATCCCCGCTAATTATGTAATTATTTTTTTTTCCCAACACCAAAACAAAGTAATTAAAAAGTAAAATCTAATGCAATGGTTTTTATAAAGGGAAGTAATTGTTTTTGCCTAATTTATCAAAGGGAAGTAAGTGCTATAGGACTAAATAAAGACATAATTAGAATTTTTGTAAAAGATGATATTTTTTTAAAACTTGTGTTTAATGAACATGCCGACAATTATTACTATCAGTTTGAAAAATGAAAATTATTTCCCAACACTTTCAACAGTAATTTTTTAACTCATAAATTTAGACAAATGCGCACGGTAATATTCTAACACTTTAATCCATGTAAGTTTGTCAACGATATACATATGTATTTTTACATACAGAACTGAGCTTTATGTATTAGATATATATATATATATACATATATATATATATATATATATATATATATATATATATATATATATATATATATATATAGAGAGAGAGAGAGAGAGAGAGAGAGAGAGAGAGAGAGAGAGAGAGATGTGTGTAACCCTAAACACGTATATATATATATATATATATATATATATATATATAGAGAGAGAGAGAGAGAGAGAGAGAGAGAGAGAGAGATGTGTGTAACCCTAAACACGTATCATATTACTGACATACAAATGTTAGAGGCTCTTTAAAAACAGGATAATTTTGTAAATTGCACTTTTAGCACTTTTGTCTTTAAAGGTTGCTAACCCCTGATATAATTTCAAATTAAAATTTATTAAAATTTATTCAAAAAACGGTAACAACTGTAGGCACGAAAGCCTTTTTACACATTGGCCGTTTAAAAAAATAAAACAATTCAATAACACATAGCAGTAACATAGCACTAAAAATGTGGAATAAAGAAATAATGTTACATAGTTATAATACAAAATGAGATAAAAAAAGGAATATAATAGATGAATGAGAAATGTTACAATGAGTCAGTTAGAGAGGTCATTAAATAATTGTTGTTTTTAGTTTAGATTTAGTTTCAGATTTATTTTATTAGGAAGATTGTTCCACAAATTAGACCCAGAGTAGGGGAAGCTATGTTTTTGGAAAAAAGTTGTATATGGGAACATTAAATTAATTTTATGTTAAAAGAAAATAGGTCTGATAAGTAAGAGGGGGGCTGTTTCGTGGATAATTTTTTATAAAAAAATTGATTTAGTATATATTGTCTTTTTTTTAATGGATGTATTTTAGTTGTAATAAAAGAATCCAGACTACTAGACAAGCCAGTAACTAGTTTTATAGCCCTTTTTTGTAAAGGTAGAAGAGGACGATGCTTAGTTATAAAGCTGCCGCTCCACACTACAGAAGCATAATCCAACCTAGATTGAATAAAAGCTTCATAAAAAACTAGCCTGCTCCTATAGTCCAGAAAGTTCTTTATCCTTGCTAATTGAAAAGTTGTCTTTAATGACATTCTTAAAAGATGAATATGATCGGACCAAGTGGGGTTGTGATCTATAACCAATCTTAGGCATTTGTAACTGTTAACCTGTTCAATGTTTGTATTGTCTATAGTAATGCGTAATGCGGTGGATGAAATACGAAGACGTTTCTGATGAGTTGTAATAACCATTGACTTGGTTTTATAGGGGTGAATTTTCATTTTGTTAAAGTTTGTCCAAGTAGCAAGCTGATTGGCACATGTTTGAAGTTTGTAACTGAGTTACTCAGCACTGTCTGCAAAGACATGTAACGAAGTATCATCAGCAAACATCTCGCACTGACCAGCGTCAATGTGTAATGGAATGGAAGATCATTAATGTATAAAGAAAAAAGTAAAGGACCTAAGATTGAGCCCTGTGGAACCCCTATATTGACATATTTCTGTGAAGAGATGGTATTAAGTTGAAACACGCGTTGAGATCGATTAGATAAAAAGGAGTGAAGTAACCCAACTGTAAAGTCTTGGAGTCTGTATGAAATTAGTTTTTTAAGAAGTATGATGTGATCAATAGAATCAAAGGCTTTTCTGAAATCGACGAACAGCGAGCAACAGAGTAGTTTTTTTTTAAATATTTTTAAGCAAGTTTTCATTCATCTTAATCAGAGCAGGGTGACAAGAATGAAACTTTCTAAACCCAGACTGATTACTATGGAAAATATAATGCTTTTCTATGTAGTTTGACATGCATTCATTTATAATTATGTATTTCTAGTGGCTTGGAGAGGGAAGAAAGTATAGAAACTGCCCTGTAGTTATTAGCATCTTGGATGTTACCTTTTTTGTGTAATGGTATGACCTTAGCATGCTTAAAATGTGTCGGGAAATAATGCTTGACAATACAGAGGTTGTGGACATAGGTTAAAACTTCAGAGATTATTGGAGCTGAAATCTTCAATACTTTATTAGAGATATCATCAATAGAAGTTGTTGAAGACGGTTTAAGAGATCTTAGGCTAACATATACTTCATGAACAGTGAGAAGCGGAATTATCAGTCTGCCCTACCACGGTGAACAGAATTACAAAACATTTTAAGCTCCTCACGGATTGTGTAATCAGCATCTGTGTTGATCGCTACAGATGATATAAAATGATTGTTAAAGTCATCAGCAGATATCTGGCAATGTCCAGCTGTATTGCATGTGCGTTTTTTTTTCTAATTATTTGATTTATGGCAGTCCAGATAGATTTGGAATTAGGTTTGCCTGACAGCAGCTTATTAAAATACTCATTCTTCGACCTACGCACGAGCAGTTTGACATAATTTCGTTGCCTACAAAAGTCCTCAGAAGTTCCATAACGTTTAAGCCAGTCTCTTTTATTAATTGCAGAATCGATATTGTTGTTAAACCAAGAAGGTTTGTATGTAGTCTTAACCCTCTTAGAGATTTTAGGAATATGCTTGTCATATATAGTATAGAAAATACGCAGCCATTCAGAAATGGCTAGATCGGGACAATTATAATTGTATACGTTGCAGAAGGGGGCAGCCAATAAATCCGAAAAAAAAAGAATTTTCATTAAATTTTCTAAAAGAGCGATAATTTATAGTTATGTGTTGCTGCGAAGGTACACATAATATGTTCGTCGAAAAAGTACAACAAACAGGGAAGTGGTCACTAACACCACAACAGCGGACACAGACCTCTATTAGGTTGCAGTCAGGTGATGCTTATATGTGGTCAATTATTGTACTTGATTTATCATTGATGTCATAGCGTAGATATAAAGAATTAGACGACTAGTAGAGGTTACAAAGGACGGTGCGAACTTGACTGTAGACGATTTGGTGCGAGAGTATTGTGCGCATGTTGAATACAATATTTGTGGCGCGAATGTGACGTGAGCATGACGCGACAATGTACCAATGACGTAGACCGCGGCAGTAACGTGAGTTGGGGGTTAGTAATTGTAGGAGACGGATGTATTCTTTGATATTGTGCAAATAAGTGTGTATTAATAAAGTTAGTGTTCTTTTCATAAACGAAATGGTTGACTTTTGTTAATTAGTGTTTGCGGAACATAAGAGTGATTCCCGTCCTACTCACAAGTATAATAGTTGTCGTATGAATAGTAGCAGATCAGAATATAGAAAAGATATCGAGAAGATATAATTATATAATATATATGAAACCCCCCATCACATATTGGTGGAGCACAAGTGGTCCTTAATTCCGCAAGTGGTGTTTTAAAAAAGATTCGAGTGAAAAGTTGTGAAGTTTG
Source organism: Physella acuta (assembly GCF_028476545.2). Lineage (NCBI taxonomy): Eukaryota > Metazoa > Mollusca > Gastropoda > Physidae > Physella > Physella acuta. Next base: position 117,677 of record NW_026731669.1, read on the forward strand.
AAGCGGATTCGTGTTGACCAGAGGTGCTACTTGATCATCGCAGGGAAGCAAGATAAGTACCTTCCTCAAATTTTGTTTTAAGTAACCGGGATTGTTTGGATCCTGTGCTGGTTATTCAGCAGTTTTTCTTCTCCGTGTTTGTTTTATGTCTTTATAGATCTAGTCTTGTTATTCTTAAATTGGCTGAGGCTTCCTAATTATAGGACACACTGAGTGTAGGCCTGCTATTTAAGAGGTACACATTTATAGTTAGCTGTATCACGTAATGTTCGCATTATCGTGTTTATCGTGCTGCTCCCAGCATTTTTTTTTTCTCTTTATAACCTGTCACGTGTTACGTACTGTGGTAGGCTTGGAGTAAGCTACATCTATCTTACTCTCGCCCATTTATGTGTATTGTCCTGTTCAGTTAATGTTATTTTGTTACTCTTTTTTTTTTTCCCCACACATCACCTTTATTACACCACACTAAGACATGCCTCCATTTAACGAACTTCTAACTAGAACTAAGCCCGAGTTAGGCTTAGAGTATACCATTGGTGAACCATCGCTGAAGAAGAACAAATATGGAAAGCAAGACAAAGTTGTCGATGAAGATAAATTATTTGAGTTAGTCCAATTAAGACTTTTAGAGGATGCAGAACAGGAAAGACAATGTCAAGTGGCGTTAGCTCACTATAGAGTTCAGCTAGAGGCCAAACGAGAAGAAGAATCCGTTCAAGCTAAAGCTAAATTAGATGAGAAATCAGAAGACTACAAAAAACGTGAAGCAGAAGTTGAATTTATGTTTGCCAAGGCTCGGCAAGAAAGAGAAAGAGAATCCGAACTTCGTAGAGCCGAGATGGAAAAACAATTTGAACTTTATAAAGCCGAGATTGAAAAACAAACTGAACTTGAACTAAGCGAAATGAGACTACAAGTAGAAATAAGGCGAAAAGAAGTAGAAGAACTACGTCAATATAAATTAAAGTTAGAGAATCGATCACAGCAACCTAAACATGAGTCAACGCTACAACAAAAAGCAGAGCTACCTAGATCTACTTATGAATATTACTACGATTCAGATGACTCATACAGTGAAACAGAGAGCAAACCTACTACAAAAATTAATACGCCACTCTCAGTTCAAGAAGATACCACAACAGCCCACAACATACAGATGAACTATTGTCGACAAAAGAACTATCACAATATCAGATGTTATTACTGCAATAGATCAGGTCACAAAAAGGTTAATTGTAAGAAACTATATGATGATAGACTCCAGCGGAATATACAGCAGAATAGACGTCAATACAAGAGACCAATTTATAGATCAGCATACATGACATCTTTTAGTGAAGCCAGCAACAGGAAAGAAATATTTACAGCCAAGATTAACAACAGATTCGCGCGAGCCATAAGGGACACACGATGCTCAACAATAGCTGTTAGAAGCTACTTTGTTAGACGACATCAATACACAGGCAGAACACAACATGTCCAGAGTTCACGAGGCATAACATATGTTTGGCCAACAGCAATAATCCAGATTAGCACGCCATCAGCAACAAGAACAGTAGAAGCAGTTGTGTTTAGATATGGTCCACACGATCTGATCCTAGGCAACATCAGAGGTGTCAAACAATTTCAAGTTGAGAATGACATGAACCATACAACACAAGTAAGAAGCGAGCAGGCCGACACACAAAGTTCTATCGAACCGGTAAACAGAACGATGTACGATCTACAGAAAAGGAGTGATAATTTGGTGGTAGACATGAACACAGTTACTGAAGAGTTGTCTAAAAAAATCACAGAAATCGGCTCAGTTGTTCTCAGTTTGAGGAAACAGAATGATCAACTTAATGACAGATTGCTCAGATTAGAGAAAAAAGTCAACAATGAAAATGAAGAATATGTCCTAAATAATTCAATTGGTGAGAGAGCTTACTACTATTCCTGGTCAGCACTTAATCAGATAATGTCAGGAGCACAAGAAACTACAGAGCCTAAAGAAATGACCTGCACACGAGTACAAGACAGACGACGGACCTGTTCAACCCTAACCTTGACCTAGCGCCCCATGTGCTTTACCCCATGACGGATAGAACTTAGACCACGCACACCCCCTTACGAACGGTTTTGAACAACGACTACACAAGGATTAATAAGTAAAGTAAATTCAAGTTATCGAATAGCTAAATGTATGGTATGAATCTAAGTCGTCGTAAATATCGACGTGAGGCAATTTTTCAATTCTGATGGTGCAGAAGGAAGTCGTTGTCATAACATGGTATAATGAGAGCTGCTCCATTATAACCATAAAGTGAAGAATATATTAGTTGCTATTGGAGGATGAATAATTATGGCTATGTACAGTCTACAGTCACAGGCAGAGAGCTGCTCCTGCACTACAGATATGTGACACGCAATACAACACACATGTCTTTTTTTTGTGTGTAGTAGATGTCTTTCTATTTTAATGCTAGTCGTGTGTAGTTAATGATTTAGTAATGTAGTTGGTATTTTGTTGATAATTATAATAATGTAGTTACTATTTTTATTATGTAGTGTGTCGTGGACAAATAACCAGCATATCAAAATTTGGTGGGTTTTTCTTTAAAAGAGGAAGGTTATTTGTCCGACGGGCACAAAAACGCTTAGCTGGCATATGTTTAAGACGACATGTCCGCTCATATTTTCTCAGAATCTGACGTCATCTTCGTGAATGCTACGCACTGATGCCCAGCTTAAATGAATGCAGCTGTCAAACGACCAGTACATCATGAACGTGAACATATGAAACACATCGTCAAGGACACGTCCGCAGGATCACGTCAAGTAACACATCTAGAGGAACCAAATCAATGTGAGATGGGTCATCCTAACCAGATTACTGAAGCCTTACGCATGGTCGCGGTTAATTTCCGACCAAGTCGTAACGGCAAGAAGAGTCACCATAACCAGCTAACAAAAGCCTTACGCACGGTCGCGGTCAATTTTCGATCAAGTCGTAACGGCAACTTCAGCTTATAAATATTTGTTTTTCGGTCACAGTGTTGCCAAGTTTTGTGTTTATAAAGCTCAAGGGAACATTTAGACGTCAAGTATAACAGGGAAAACTGTCTACACAGATGATAAACGTTTGTGGAACTGTCTCTACCGAAGATAAAGATTCATTGAGTGACGTACATTTTGTTAATTTGTCTACAAAGATGATAAACATTTGTGGAACTGTCTCTACCGAAGATAAAGATTCATTGAGTGACGTATATTCTGTAAATTTGTCTACACAGATGATAAACTTTTGTGGAACAGTCTTTACCGAAGATAAAGAATAAATTGACTGACGTTTATTTTGTAAATTTTTCAATACAGATGATAAAGTTCTCTACTGGCAGTTCAAGATGCGGCATGACATTGTTGTCGTTTGTTTTTTTGAAAATGTGAATGCTGGAATTGTTGCTATTGAAATGTTAATGTAATTCAGTCATTGATGACGCTATGACTATGTATTTATACGATGATTGACTAAGAAGACAGAAAAAAAAAAACTAATAGTATTAGTTTTTTTTAATTGTAGGGGGGGAGGAGATGTCATAGCGTAGATATAAAGAATTAGACGACTAGTAGAGGTTACAAAGGACGGTGCGAACTTGACTGTAGACGATTTGGTGCGAGAGTATTGTGCGCATGTTGAATACAATATTTGTGGCGCGAATGTGACGTGAGCATGACGCGACAATGTACCAATGACGTAGACCGCGGCAGTAACGTGAGTTGGGGGTTAGTAATTGTAGGAGACGGATGTATTCTTTGATATTGTGCAAATAAGTGTGTATTAATAAAGTTAGTGTTCTTTTCATAAACGAAATGGTTGACTTTTGTTAATTAGTGTTTGCGGAACATAAGAGTGATTCCCGTCCTACTCACAAGTATAATAGTTGTCGTATGAATAGTAGCAGATCAGAATATAGAAAAGATATCGAGAAGATATAATTATATAATATATATGAAACCCCCCATCACAATTGACCCTGGTAGTCGTGTGTACAAATTGTTTTAGATTCAGAGAATCAACAATATCTTGCCAATATCCTTGAGGTTTTAATAAATTTATATTAAAATCTCCAAATATGATAAATTCATTGTTAGTAGACAAACGGTATCTATCATGGAGCAAAAACGATCATACCAATCCATGTTTTAGCAGGGATTTCTACAAAGGAAGCAAATTAAAATTGTCGGATGGTGTTTGCTTTTTTCCAGTTCAATCCATATACATTCTATATTGTCCGTTGACAGATTCTTCCTGTACTTGAAACGAATTGAGGAGTTGACATAGACACAAATGCCAGTTTCTTTGTGTAAGGATAGGTCTCGGCGTATTAGGTTATAATCAGAGACGAATATCTCAACATCATTATTAAAAGATTGTTATCGAGTTTCAGAGAAACCAAAGATATGAAAAAGATTGTTGGAATTGTTTAAAATTTTAAGAACTTCATGGTGTTTATGAAATATGTGGAAAATATTTAAATGGCCCAATTTTAGCCCACTTTGTGAGGGCCAGGATGATGAAAATAGACAATGCATAAAGATAATAAAATATCAATGAATAAGAGATGTTATAAACAAAAATCAATAAAATGAACTAATTAAACAGAATCAATATAACTGTCTTACAATTACACACTTTGTCACCCAATAAAACAAACATTCGCTGCTGTTCACACTGCCTTATTATCTCTGTCTCTCTCTCTCTCTCTCTCTCTCTCTCTCAAAATAAATACCTATATATAAATATAAATATATATGTATATTGCTATATAAATGTACAATAGTATCACTATGTATTATAATTAAAATAGTACCGTGAGCTAAACTAGTAAATAGTAAGAGAAAAAGTTAGGTTCCAGGAAGGCGCTTATGCGACTACATTAGAGCTTGATGAAGCAACAAAGGGCTAAAGCCCATTAAGTGATGTAAGCCTGGGCTAGAGTTCAATTGATCTGAAGATATTGTTGGAAGCATATTAACGGTCGAAACCAAATCAGCCTTTGTACCTTTTACGTTTGAAAGTTGCACATGGTCTTTATCTGTTAAGCTGACGGCTCTTTGGGGATACTTTATATTTTTAGCGAGAATACTGCTTCCAATTTTAGTTAAATGAATACTGTCACTGTACAAGCGTTGTCTCGGGGCACCTGACTTCGCAGTGAAAAAAAGGTGTATTGTTTATTAAACAGTATTTATAACTAATACAGAAAGGCTGTAAAAATCTATTATTTACTTCTATCAAGTTCCTACCCTTGCCCCGACATGGGGGTACGATGGATGAGAATCGGATTGTTGCGTTGAGAAATTTGTGAGTAATACTTCTCACAATTTCTAGCATATTAGCTTGTGAAAGTCTGACGTTTGATAGACTGTCGTTGACACCACAATGTAAGGTTACAGTTGTGGTACTAGAGTCACGTGATCGGCTACTAATAACGTCCCTAATGTTATCAAAATTTGCCCCAGGCAGGGCTATTACCGATACACGCTTGTAATGATCCGTGGCCATTATATCAGGATGGAGACCTTAAAGTGTAGAGTCACCAAGGATCAAATGGTGTTTCGTTGTTTGGTTGGTGTAGGGGGCGGCGACATGTTGTGTGCTATCTCTATTAGTGCCGTAGTGGGTAGAGCGTTGGACAACTGGGACATGGACAGCCTTGACCGTTGGGACGCTGTATTGTGTAGAATCACTTTTAGTGCGTGGTCGCTGCAGGGTGCTGGGACTCGAATGTTCCGATGGTTTGGATAAACGCGCTCTGTCTTCACGTTGTGTAATTTTAACAGGGATTGGGAACGGAGCTTCTTGCAGGATGCTTGCCGAAGTGATTTTTGTTTCATTAATTAGTTGTTGATTATCCTCACATGTTGAGGTGGATATTGTTCTGCAAGAGGGTTTCTAGGTTGTGAGGAGTTTCTTTAGTGACGCAGAAATATTTTCTTGATCAATCAAACGCTTCTTAAGGTTGACGTGTATATCTTTGCAGCTATGCACTTTATTAGATAGTCTCTTGACTTCGTCCCTTAAGAAAGCGTTTTCTACTCGAAGTTGTTCTAGTTGGCTGTTAAACTGCAATTTCTCCGCTTTAAAAGCTTTTTTAACACAGGTGATCTCATTAAGAATAAACGATCTTAAGTTATTTTCCAGATGTGTGGTTTGATGAAATGATATTTTTGGACTAAGCAAATCAGTTGGTTGAGATAGCTTCGAAGAAACTGTATAGTTTTTTATAGGTGTTACACAATCTAACGAATTGGTATTGATCATAACCTCTGCACATTGATTGTTACTGTTGGAAGCGGACATAATCATGGGAGGTGAAATGGGTAGCTCCAATACTCTGGGTGGGGACAGTAAAGGTGGTGGTGACAGTGATAGTGGCGGCGACATGGGTAGAGACATGTCGATAGCTTTGTCTGTTGTAATAAGGTTATTTAAAATACAGCAAAATTCCGTATCCACCCAAACAGACACAACGTTAGATTTTCCCTGTACCATAATTTTGTTATTCGTGTGGTACAGATGGACAGAAAGCCCTGGTAATTTATAATTATCTTCAACATTGGCGCCATCATCATCCCTTCTTTCCTTAACAACATCAGCATATTTTTTTATAATTCTTTTTAACTTTTCATAGCTAATTGAGTTTCTAAAAGCAATAATAACGCCTTGTCCTCCATCTTTCTTTTGAAAATGAATATCATCCGCTGCACAAATGTTAGCAATCTTTTTTGATCTAGCTTTTTCTTTATTTAAGCGATACTTCTTAGCTCTGCTGCTCCTGGTGACAAAGCCAGTCCCTAACATTTTCACCCACCAGTAATATTAGAATATCATGCTGACATCAGTAGAAATAGATTAAATAGAAAACGAATTATCAGTAGATCTACAACAACTAAGAATATAGATATCCGGTTTACATTTTAACAATGGATGAGACAATAAAATTAAAAAAAAACATAAAATATCACAATAAGAATCGTCATTAAGAAATATAGACTAAATGGGGGAAAGAGCTATTATTATTATTAAACACAAAAACTATATAATTTTTGTTTTCCATTAGACTTAACATATTTAATGTCAATGAACAGTTTTTATATGGAAAAAAACATATTTAATGTAAAACAGCTGCTCTTCTAGTATTCGTAGTTTTAATTGATTTTAATATATTTTAACCAATGTATTCTGGATATAGCTGTACAATTTAATTGCATTCATATTTAAAAAGACTAATTATTTTTTAAATGTTGATCACTTTATACTATTAGTTTCGAAGTACAATATCGGACACATTTTATTAGAAAACTATTCTATTTTCAACATATTAAGACTGGAGGAAGAGGCTTTAGATGGGGCTTCGACAACTATTTTTATCATAATGAAGAATCATGTTACTATGCTATATGTAAGTATTTACACAGATCAACCTAGTTTTGAAACAACAGTCTATAAAAATCCAAAATTATATTAAAATCATTAACTTAAATAGTGTTCTATTAGCTATTGTAGTTAAAAAACACTTAAAGACCCATTTTCAAACAGAAAAAATTCTAAAACCGTAAACATTCAACATTGATTAAGCTTCCTATATTCATTGAATTCAGGCTATATATATATATATATATATATATATATATATATATATATATATATATATATATATATATATATATATACTAGCGTACCCGCCCCCCGCCGCGTTGCCGCGGGGATAGAAGATAGTTTGACGAAATATATTAGAAGGATTTCACCAACGCGTTACCAATCATATGTTCTTAGACCTTGTTTTCTAAAAATGAGTTATTTAAATGTAAACAATGCCTGCGCTTGGATCATAAATATCGGGTGACAGGTTTAACTACACTACCGCATAAAAACCTTAAGTGTACATTAATCACTCACCGAAATAATACTATAGAACACACTTCGGTGACCGCCCATGTGTCACAGACGTAGATGCCCGCTCTCAGGAACCCCCCCCCCCGTTCAAACTACCGCATAGGCGCTGCGTACGACCCCTGGCTCCTTAAAATAGCATCCTGTTAACAATGATGCAGATTACGTCATTCACTAAAGTGACACAAATGATCAGGATTTGTTAATTAACACGTAAAAAAATTTTTTGACGCGTTTTAAACATCAGTGTGACTGATGCAATATGTTAGCGATACTCATAGTCTATTCCTAGATGCTCGATCTCAATTTCTGTTTTGATTATCTAAAAATAGATTATAATTGCATCATTCGCAAAGTGACGAAACTGTTTGGATTTTTTTTTTCGGACAAAAAGAAACATCCCAGTTAACAATCTAACCTTGGTTAATTTTCCTGATTATTAAAATAAAACGTATTACATGGCACTCAGCGGCCCATGTGAGCCTTTGGGGCCGAAACAGACATTTTTATTTGCAGCCTAATCACACCCTACCAGGGCGCCAGAGGACACGCCTGATTCAATTTAGTAAGCGTTTGTAAAGCCCCATCCTATCCATTGTATATCACACTGTTTAGACCGAACGTATTTACCATAGCGCTCACGGGAAAGACCAGGGCGCCAAATCGCATCCTGCCAGGGGGGCCGCCCATGCAAGATTAAATCGCCCGGTTTATGTAAATGATTTATGTCCATGCTCAATTAGTGTACACACAATTGTGCAACAAATGACAGACTATAACATTATTGTAATAGTTATTGTTTAAACAGCTAAAATGGACAAAATCATAAATGTTCAGACAGAAGTTTAGAAATTCACAACTTATATAATGTACCACTACAGGCGTGTCTGAATGAACTCCGATGTTTCAGAAGGACGCGTATTCCAAAAATAAAAATAAAAACGCATTTATTTACTATATTAACTTATTATATTACTTATACAAACATACAATTTTACACATATAAATTAGAATTTGAAAATATCGCGTATTAATTAATTTTGTATTGCAAGTAGTCATTTAATCAAAAGTAAAAAATGATTGAAAACGTAAAAGTTCAGCTGATAAATTAAACATTTGTAATAATAACGTCATATGTCTACATGTCGTAATATTATTTTATTGTTTTTTTTATATACTAGTGTATCAATTTGCACACTGATACTATCAGCAGCTATATTGATATACACGATTAAAACACAAAAAACACGTTATAAAGTAAGTATATGATTGTTAGCCATAACATAACAGTTAATCCTACATTTTCCGAAATGTGATAAAGACCTAATTTTGTTTGTGTGTTTGAAAAATAAAGTGCGTTATTTACGCAGTTATTTGCTAGGTTAATTTTGTAGTATTTACGTGTTATTCTATTTCACTTGCAGTTGTCTTCAACTCTTATCACACATTTGCCAGTACATCTGGTAGACAGATCGACTGCAGACGTAAGCATTTTAATTGTATAGCTTTACTATGTATATAGGCTATATATATATATATATATATAAGCAATGTGTGTGTCTGTGCGCGTCTGTGAGTCTTTTATGCATTACTACACCTTTTATCCGATCGCCATGAAACTTTGAGAAGTTGTTGGAATAATCCTGGGGAGGATTCTGCGAAAAAAATAAGTAGAATTCCCGAGAGCTCCCCTCTACATACCTGACACATGGGCGGTCATTAAAGTGTGTTCTTCCTCACTATTGTGGTGAGTGATTAACATACACTCAAGGTTTTAATGCGGTAGTGTAGGTAACCTCGTGTACCGATATTTATGATTCAAGCGCAGACTTTGTTTACATTTAAATAACTCAGTTTGAAATAAAAAACGTCTAAGAATATAGGATTGGTAACGCATTGATGAAACCTTTCTTATATATTCAGTCAGACTTTCTTCTATCCCCGCGACAACGCACAGGGACGTGTACGCTAATATATATATATATATATATATATATATATATATATATATATATATATATATATATATATATATTTATATATATATATATATATATACATACATATATATATATATATACATACATATATATATATGTATATATATATATATATATACATATATATATGTATATATATATATATATATATATATATATATATATATAAATATATATATATATATATATATAAACAATCTTTCCATTTTATAGATCACAAATGTCACAATTAGAAAAACATGTGCTTAAATAGTGTATTAACTAATCAATGAAAAAAACCCCAGAAAATAATGATTTAAATCGGCACGACTGGAAATAGTTGACAATAAAAGAGCTGTATAAAATTATAAACTGATTTGACCCTGAAAATGTGTTGCTAATATAATTAATATATTGCATGTGATGTAAAATTAGGATGTAGTTTCATAAAATATTACCCATTTGTAAACATCTATTAATACTAATAGTTTCGCTGTCTGTGTATCTATCTATCTGACAAGAACGCTCTAGAGAAAACACAAGCAAGTTAAAAACATGCATAGTAATTCGAAAAACGAAGTATGACGTCGACACATTTAGCACAGAGTAGAAAATAATCTCAAGCCGGATAGTGCACACATTAATATGACGTCATTGATTATCGAGTAAACATTCAATACAAAGGCAATTTGGTCTAAACTAAGTGGTTTGCGTGAAGAGTTTCTTGCATACAATTCTTCGGGTAGGGGCGAAGCCCCACCCCCCCGCGTAAGAACGTCTGAGCCCCCCCCCCTCCCCAACTCAAAAGAAATTTCTTCATCGATACTCTATAATAAAATTACCGCCTAATTAATGTGTCTAATCTAAAAAGTGGTTTTCTTGCAATTTCTTTAATGCAATTCTTCGGGTAGTGGCTAAGCGCGACACCAGTGTTTCTTTCAGACTTTTTCCTCCCCGGAGAGGGGTGGGGGTACTTGAAATTTTCGGGGGCGGGGTAGAATTTTCGGGGAGGGGGCGGACACTGGAAAAAGTATATAATTATATTTAGTTGAATGGGACGGTAGACATGTTTTGGAGTGTGTGTGTAAGAGGGGGGGAGGGGGGGGGGGGGGCGAAGCCCCTCCTCCCAAGTAGAGTTGCCTGAAAGAAACTCTAAATGCGACTTTTGTCATAAAAGAGATTAGGTGCATGGTTTTGGGATATGCCTATGACTATATTTTGTATAAATTAAAGTACCGAGAAAATAGAAAGCACTATCAACCTAGCGCCCGTTTTACCCTTCCTCAACGGGCCATTTTTCTCGTAGATTATGTTTTCATCTAAATAAAACTGATAAGTATCTATATTAATGAGCAACTGATATCAAAAGTATAGATACTAAACGTTTAAAGTTCAATATTCGTTGTAATAACAAATACACACTAACATTACTAAACATTTTGCAAATTGTCATTAATTCTCTCAGATCAAACAATACAATCACGTGCAAGCTCACGTTAATCTTCAACCGTCACCCAGGTTTCCAGGAACAGAGAATTCTATTGGTATTTCTTTTTACCGTATCGTTAGCCACTTATTTAGGTAGATCATTACTAAAAATTCTTCAAACTTCTTTTCTGCCCAATCACAACTCATTTATTCTGTACAGAAAACACGATTCATATCACCCAGACTAACGGAAAGAACCAAAAAATAAAACTATAAGTCATACAATTTTCACAGTAGTTATGAAAAATCATGCAGTTAAAATACAGCATATAATTTTTGTCCTAGTATATACATATACATTAAAAAAAGCCACATGTTTTATAGTAATTTGCCATTTTTTATCGATAATTGTAACATCCCAACATGATCATTTTTTGTGAGACTAAATCCTTAGCATTCTTGCAAAATTTTAAAAACAAAACTACATTCTCAACTTACTGTATTATTAGGGTCAAATTAATCGAAATTCTAAAATTTGTGAGTATCATGATAATTTTGAAAATGTAATACTATTGCCTTAGACAGATGAGAAGTTTAGAAATTAAGGAAAAAATATTCGAATTTTACGTCAAAGCAATTAATTTAGTTCAGGTTATAAAGTAAAAGTGCTTGGTGAAAACGTATTGGTTTTTTTGTAATTTAGAACATTACTTTCCGAATCCAAGGGTGATACTTCTTCTTAATAGTATGGTAAAATATACCTTATATATTTTATATTCCACAACTACCAGTTTGTGAGTATTATTTTATTAATGTCAAACTTTCATGCTTAAGATCAATGTCACCTTCAAACCATGTAGAAACAGAATGTATCTTTTCTTTTCTATGCGTTAGACCTTACGTTCAGCTCTACGCAACATTCCATTCTATATATAGACCAAAGTACGAAAGGACTTGTTCAAATTAGCAGCGGTGTAGATATAACACAAGAAGGAATCAAAATTTCAATTTCTGGTTAGTTAGAGTTTTTCAAGGTTAAAAAAATAAATCATTATCCTTAGTAAATCTCAAAGATTTAAATTATCTTTGGACAGAATTTTGTGTATCACTAAAAGTGTTGTAAGCATAGTAAATATACTTTATTGTTTGTTCAATATGAAAGAAAAGCATACTCACATTTGAATTGTCTAATGTAGGAATTTACTACGTATATAGCAACGTTAACTTTAAACCCAACTCTACCCGGTCTTCGAAAGATTTCACATATCAGGTAAAAATGTAATCTTAAATTTAAACGTATGAACTTTTATACTGCGATAGTCAATTTAGATGTGTATTTCCAACACAAACGGAATTTTCTATAGAACTGAACAGCCGATTTTCAACATAAACATTATCCATTACTAAAAAATTATGAATGAAATATAAATATATATATATATATATATATATATATATATATATATATATATATATATATATATATATATATATATATATATGTAACCTTCCCCGAGTCTATCCTGCCCGACAACGCCAATTGTAACGAGTTGAACCACTCATGCTACACAACATCGACTACAGTAGAAAGACTCGAAGATGCAGGTTCGCTATTGATCCTTTTATTACATGAATCAAGAAATGCTTCAATATAACACAATGAATCAACAGGAATGTTTCACAATAATAGTCTGAATCAACTGACCCCTAACAGTCCTCACTAGGCTTCATATAACTGAATCCACATGTCTATTGTCCTTCTTAACACAATATAACCAACTTGATATGTCACACAGACTGACTGATCTAAAGCGAGCGATGAAGAGGGAAGAGAACGAGTTCAGCCGTCCCCTCCTATTTATCCCTTGTATTCGTACTCATCTTCGTACTTGTATTCCTCCGTAATCGATACTTGTACTCGATGTCTCCGACCACTAGTTGCGCAGTTCTAACGTACAGTCCGTGTCATAAACATCTGCATCCTATCAATCAAAGTTGACAGGCCGTCTGAATCCCCTCGTACCGTTTCCCAAAATAGCACGCGTTGGCTTTGAGATTGTTATCAGTCCGATCCAATAAGCCACCTGCTATCGGTTGCATCAGACTGTAATACTGCGTCTCGGCTTATCGTTCGTTATCAGATTTGTAACTAGTAGCTAGGCCTACCCTAGTTACATCCACCCCTGCCTTTTTTTGTGTGTTTTCAACCACAAACAACGCCTGGCAGGTGCACTCCTCCAAAGTCAATCGCACAATCGTAAAAAAAATTTTATTGTTCCACTCACTGTCCACGACGTTCCATTCGTATACGATTGACAGTTATACCTATTTCACATATCAACTGTGTCTACATCGTCTTCCTGAGACACAAAACAGTTCTAGAATTCACATCCACCCTTTTCGTTTGGTGCCTTCACCAGTTCAGTTTTATAGCTTTTTGAACCGTCTGTTCTCATACCAGCGCGACCATGAAAGACTTGATGGTTGCTGACAAAAAATTTCGTCTTCCTTCTGTTCCTCAAACTTCTCCGCGGACCACTTATCTGATGGTCTACTGTCTCTCTGCTTCTGGAAGGAACGGGATCCTCTTTGTTGCCGTTATCCTCCACTTGTATATCGCGGTTGTTCTGTTGATGGTGATATGGTTCCGGGATGGGTATGTGAATTTCCGTTATAGTTTCCGGTTCCCTAATTGTCTTGGATTTCCTTGTGTGTAACTGCTCTTCTTGCCTATTCCAATATTTCTTTAATTGAGCAATATTCGCCCACCGATCCGGTTTGGCGTGATCGATGGGTCTTATCTTAAAGGGGCCACCTGCTACTTTAGGCATCTCCACGACTTGCCATATCTCCTGTCCCCAGAGATCGTGGATTTTGTTTCTGCCTAACGGGTGGCTACGCAGTAATACCCTGTCATTCAGTTTGAGTGGCGGGTCCTTTGTCTGTACCGGCGGTTCCCTTCGCCGTGCTTCATGTTCTAGTCTTTCCTGTACTACCCTGTACATTTCTCTAATTCTTCTCATATGTTCATTCACATATTCCAGTGCGGTGTATGAGCCAGTCATACTCTCTCTTTTTCCTAGGAACAAATCAAGAGGGAGTCGAGCCTCCCGTCCGAACAGCAACATGTGTGGCGAAAAGCCGGTTGTGGCATGGGGTGTGCAGTTGTATAGATATACCAACTCTGGGAGAAAATCAGGCCAACGTTTTTTCTGTTCAGGTTCTAGTGTACGCAGCAAATCATGCATGCTGCGGTTGAACCGTTCACACTGTCCGTTTCCTTTCGGATTAAATGTGGTTGTTCTAGATTTGTTGATCCCGTAGTGGCTGCACAGTTGGTTAATTACTTCTGACTCGAAGGCCCTTCCTTGGTCAGAGTGTAATTGTCTTGGTATGCCATATTTGATGAACCAATGTTCTATTAAGACCTTTGCCACTGTTTTGGCAGTCTGATCTCGCGTGGGCACCGCCACCGTCCATTTGGTGAATACATCAGTCATTACCAACACATGTTCCGTCCCATCCGATGATTGCTCCAACGACGTAAAGTCCATAGCCACAATCTCTAGTGGTTTTGTCGCTAGTAGGTGTCCTGATGGCTGTCTCATTTTGACAACTGGCATTTTCGCATGCTGACACCTCACACAAGCCTCACAATGGCGTTTGACCTCCATTTCCATATTGGGCAAGTAACACCTCCGTCGTAATATTTTGTGCGTCCTGTCCTGACCCTGGTGTCCTGCCCTGTCATGTGCCAACCTTAGCACTTCTTCTCGTAACTGTCCAGGCACCACCACCTGGTGTATTGTCCCATCAATTTGGTCATGAATTCTCCGCATGAGAACACCATCCTCTATACTGAGACGGTCCCACTGACTCAGTATTTTCTTTGTTTCTCGACCAAATTGTTCTCTTTCCCTTCTTCCTGGGAATTTTTGTTCCTGGACGTATTTCAATAGCGGTTGTAAGCCACTATCCGTTCTCTGGGCATCTCTTATCTTTTTGTGATTAAGGCAATTAACATCACCACTGTCCATATGTCCGGGCTCTGTGGAAATGTGCTCCACCCCGGTCTGCCCGTTTTGCATCACTTGTACCCCATGAGGGATATCTGTTGACGCTCTGACCTCACATATTCCTGTCAGCGTTTCTTCCTCATCACCCGGTTTCTCGTAAGGATTCCTTGATAAGGCGTCCGCATTGCCATTGGACCGCCCCGGGCGATACTTTATCTCTAGGTCAAAGAGTGCCAATTCTGCTGCCCATCGCTGTTCGATGGATCCCAACTTTGCTGTCTTTAGGTGACTCAAGGGGTTATTGTCAGTGTATACCACACATTTAGCACCTAATAGATAGTCCCTGAATTTCTCAGTCACAGCCCATTTTAATGTCAAAAGTTCTAGTTTCATGGCGCTGTAATTTGTCATGTTCCTCTCTGATCCCTTCAGAGCTCGACTGGCATACGCAATAACCCTGAAACCTTGCTTTTGTTGTTGTGATAGCACAGCTCCCAGACCTTTAGAGCTGGCGTCGATTTCTAACCGAAATGGTTTGTCAAAGTCCGCGTATCCCAATATCGGCGCCTCTGTCAAAGCCTTTTTCAAGAGCTTAAACGAGTTCAGGCATTCATCAGTCCATAATTCACCTATCAGTTGTGTTTTACCTTTCTTTTTCTCCTTACTGTGTTTCTTTGTCATTTTGTTTACCAAGTCATGCAATGGTGCGGCAATTTTTGCAAAACCAGGCACAAATTTTCTATAATAGGAAGCAAAGCCCAAGAATGATCTGACCTCTACTGTAGTTGTTGGCTGTTTCCTTTCTTTAACAGCTGCAATTTTATCTGGGTCAGTGGCGATGCCATCCGACGAAATCACATAACCCAAAAAATGTACCGATTTCAGACCAAAACAGCATTTGTCTGGGTTCAGCTTTACTCCTATCTCCCTAAGACGGAGAAACACTTGTTCTAATCTTTTTAGATGGTCCTCCCAAGTTTTTGAGTAAACTAGAATATCATCCAAATACACCAACATTATTTGAAATAGAAAGTCACTCATAGCACTCTGCATTACTCGCTGGAATGTAGCAGGTGCATTAGTTAGACCAAACGGCATACGGGTCCACTCGTACAGTCCCAGTGGAGAAATAAATGCAGTTTTATGTTGATCGTTGGGGTGCATGGCCACTTGGTGGTAGCCACTAGCCAAATCCAAGGTAGAAAAAAATCTTGCTCCCCCCAACGCATCAAGACATTCATCAATACGAGGCAAGGGGAATGCATCCCTTCTTGTGATATTGTTCAATTTCCGGTAATCACAACACAGTCTTATCTCCCCTGACTTCTTTTTTACCACTACTATCGGTGTCGCATACGGGCTTGTACTGGTTGTAATAATTCCCTTTTTTAGTAGATCATTCAGGTGTGCTTTCACCGCCGAGTAGTGACTCGGTGGTAATCTTCGATAAGGTTGCGCCACCGGCTTGTCTTGTAGTAAGGGTATCTGGTGTTTTATTACTTCCGTGTACCCCAAATCACCCTCATACGAGGCAAATATATCACTGTATTTATTCAGCAATTCATTTAGTTTTGGGTCCTCAGTTTCCGGGAATGTATATGATCGGCCATCCTCTTTCTTCACCTCGGCCGTCACATTGACCGACCTAATTGTTACTTCATTACTGCTGGTATTGCTCAGTTCGATGCACTGTGCCGACCTTAGTACCTCGACGTTCTGTGGTACTCCTACCAGAGTATTAGGCGGTATAAAAATTTCCTCATCCAAAACATTTGCCACTAATCCTTGAACTAGTCCATTTTCCGCTGATGTGTATGTCCGCAGTAACACGACGCCTGCCCTCAGTGCGGCGCCACATGGTTCTATCATCACATCACCATTCACACTTCTATCACCAATTTGTAATGTGATTGCCTTGACCGTGTTTGCCGGGACTGCTGTCCTTCCTCTGGTCTTGGCAAACCTGGCCAACTTGGATCCCCGACCTGGTGTGGTCGATCCGACAATATTTGTAAGAAATTCTGGCAACTGGCCAAGAATATTCCTGCCCAACAGGCAAGGTATATTTGACACATTTGTCTCTAGGTTGTGTTTCGTAACGAACACCCCAACCTGCTTCAACCTATGTCCTGCCACCACGACATCCGCCAGAAAATAACCACAGTATGGAATGGTTAGTCCATTAGCTGCCGTCAGGCGCATGCATGTGTCAGACCTCAACCTATGGTCTTTTCCTTTCATCCATTTGGTGTAAAAATTTTCCGTGATTGTCGTCACCTGGGAGCCTGTATCCACAATTGCCTTCACCGCGATGTCCCCAATCGTAATCACCATTTCGGGACAGACTCCCATCATTTTGCTTCTTGGGCCATAACCTCGCCCCTCTGTAGCCTGGCCCTGCCTTACAGAGGACGACCGTTTCCCTGGCAGTACCGTGCCATATGTCCGGGTTGTGAACAAGACAAACAAATTGGTCGACCGTCGACCGTCCATTGGAGTGATGGCTTGGCAGGACGCGGCCGTCCAACCCGTCCCTGTTTTGTCCCGTTCTTTTCCTGATTCTCAGCTGTTGACCTGCTTTCTAACCTCTCCAAACGTTGGTCAACCTTATCTAGGTGGGCCAACAGTTGAGCCATCATGGTCTCCATCGTGTCGGCCCCTGTGGGTGGGGATTGTCTCTGTTCAGGCACAGAGACTTTGTCCACCGAACAGTTCGATTGGTCCTCATCCTCGGACCTGCGGATCGCTGAGTTCCTGACCTGAAGGAAGGTCAACTGCGGGTCTTTGTGGACCTCCTCTTTCAACTCTCTTCTTAGGATCGGGGTTGCCAGCCCCTCGATGAAATGGTCCCTCAGTAGGCGCACATCAATGTCAGGTGTTTTGACCTTTACCGAATCAAAGGCCCTGTTCATCCGGTGTGAGTACTCCATCACACTCTCCGCCAATCTCTGCCTTAAGCCTACGAACCCTGCTAGCAGTTGCGATCCCGACCGTCTCTCCCCAAAGGTCTCCATAATCAGATCCAGCACCTTATCTGGATCTGATTGGATGGTTTTATCGTGGCATTTGACCTCTGCCCTAACCGTCTCTCCTATACTGCCCATCAGCAGTCTTAATCTTTCCTCTGGTGACATGCCTCTCGAGGCCCAGGCCGCTTTGACCTCTTCACTGAACCTGTTGGTTAAAGTTGGATCACCGTCCCCGTAAAATTTGTTAATGTGGGACTCTCTGGGTAGGACCACTATATGGGTCTGCTTCTCGTCCAGAGTAGACATTTTATTCCGTAAGTAAAACAAAAGAGTTCTTTCTTACCGTGTGTATATGAAAAAGATTTTCCTCGTTCCTCAATTTTCACAGTTCCTGAATGTCCGAATTCACATACACACAAAACACAGTTATGCACAAGGTTGACTATGGGTGCCTCAAACGGCAAGTCTAGTTGAATTCATCCTGGTCGCAGCGCCAATTGTAACCTTCCCCGAGTCTATCCTGCCCGACAACGCCAATTGTAACGAGTTGAACCACTCATGCTACACAACATCGACTACAGTAGAAAGACTCGAAGATGCATGTTCGCTATTGATCCTTTTATTACATGAATCAAGAAATGCTTCAATATAACACAATGAATCAACAGGAATGTTTCACAATAATAGTCTGAATCAACTGACCCCTAACAGTCCTCACTAGGCTTCATATAACTGAATCCACATGTCTATTGTCCTTCTTAACACAATATAACCAACTTGATATGTCACACAGACTGACTGATCTAAAGCGAGCGATGAAGAGGGAAGAGAACGAGTTCAGCCGTCCCCTCCTATTTATCCCTTGTATTCGTACTCATCTTCGTACTTGTATTCCTCCGTAATCGATACTTGTACTCGATGTCTCCGACCACTAGTTGCGCAGTTCTAACGTACAGTCCGTGTCATAAACATCTGCATCCTATCAATCAAAGTTGACAGGCCGTCTGAATCCCCTCGTACCGTTTCCCAAAATAGCACGCGTTGGCTTTGAGATTGTTATCAGTCCGATCCAATAAGCCACCTGCTATCGGTTGCATCAGACTGTAATACTGCGTCTCGGCTTATCGTTCGTTATCAGATTTGTAACTAGTAGCTAGGCCTACCCTAGTTACATATATATATATATATATATATATATATATATATATATATATATATATATATATATATAATAGCACAATAGTTATTTTAATTTTATTTAATCAAAATATTCCAGACGTGGTTTCAGTACGTCCACAGATACTCTGCCAACAACCCAGTTTTATCTGGTGTCTTGTTGAGGACCGTCCACACTACTTGTGACAACTTTACTAACAGCCAAGAAACTGCTTATACAGGTGGGCGAGTTGGTTTTATCTACTGTACGACTTTAAATAGCAATTTACTTTTGACACTAGAAAGCGAATCATTAAACTATATTACAGATTTTTAACTTCTAAACTAAAAGTTGTTTTAGGTCAATATTTAAATGAAAACACACGAGTTAATTATATGAACATTCTGGCAACATAGTAAAAATAGTAAACTATATGAAATAATATGTTTTTACATGTACAAATTATGTATTGGGTGCTAGCTTGTGCAAAAACATGTTTTAAGTTTACGAATTTCGCAATCATCATAAGCTAATCAAAATTTGAACTATTTGCTCAAAGACTTTAAAAATGCAACAGGATTTTCATTGAAAAATGTACAGGTGGGGTATTCCATCTACAAACCGGCGACCTCATTCAAGTGTGTGTGTCAGGTTAAGGACTTGTTGATTTTGGACCAGAACAAACATACCTTGGTCTTTTTCTACTGCAATCGTAGGTTGGTAAATAACGAAAACAAACATACCTCGTTATTTTTCTACTGTAATCTTAGGTTGGTAAATAACGAGAACAAACAAACCTCGGCCTTTTCCTACTGTAATCTTAGGTTGGTAAATAACGTTTTTTTTTAACATTTGACCATCTCCCCTATCCCCACCTCAATCGTTATTTTTCTATAATCGTTAGACGCACCATGAAAGACATCACACAGTAACACTGAGGTGGTATTATTTAAAGAGGCACTCCAGCCCTTGCACAAATATATTTCGTATATATATATATATATATATATATATATATATATATATATATATATATATATATATATATATATATATATATATATATATATATATATATATATACATACGTATCATTTTTAAAGTTTTATAGTATTCAGTATGAAGTCTTAAACCACCTAAACAAATGTTTGGTACTAATAGGTCATTTTACAGTGTAGTATTTTAGCCTAATTTATTATTGCATGTTAATGCATTTATAAGTATAAACATCATTAGGGATTTACAGAGGTGTATTTTCAATTTTTGTGTACATTTTTTTTTTTTCAACAATTAACTTTGCTATAGAGCTATTCATAAGTAGATCTACGAAAAAATATGAATATTGAAGGACAAATTGATTCTCTTTCAAAAGTTAATCTTCATACATTTTATTTAGGCCTGAGAATAAATATGAAATACGAACCATTTTTATGTGACGACTGTTATTGCATGCAAATACTCTATTCTATTTTTACGTTACTAATAGTTCAAAGTTAAATGTTATAACTGATTTTTATTAAACTCATTAAAGATCCAGGCTAATTAGGTAACTTATTTGCTGTAATTACTACCGAACAAGATTCTTCGGATAAATATTTTTATTTGAAATGTGTTTTAACTTCATCTGAACTTTTGGGCATGGGAATATTCTAAATTAATTAGACTAGGCAATATATCCACAGAAGCTGTTAAGTATTCACATTGTGTATAATAATTGTTTAAATAAGTTACAGTTTCTGCAAACTTAGTGTAGATGTTTTAGTTGCTATTTCCAATGTTTAAATAAAATACTTTATATATTTATCAAACGTAGCAGAGGAAAATTAACAGCTAACAAGCTTTTATGGATATTAAGACTATATGGTTTACAAAACAGTGCAATTAAACTGAATATTGATTAGCTGAGAATCAATTGAAATATCTTTTCTAGGTTAACGCTTCTGACTATTGAGAAAATAAATTATCTTTTGAAAATTAAACAATGATCTAACTTTATTCATCAAAATAATCAGATGCTTTTGTTTCAAGGTTTAGTGTACACTTGTGAGTGACAGCTAGTGGATATCCCAACATTTGTATCAAAATTAATCAGGTAATTCATTATGTAAGCTGCAATTTTAAGGTCTTATAATCAACTATATCTCATTCTTCAGAAACATAAATAGTGGAAAATCACATTTAATTAAAACTATAACATGTTTATCAGAAGCTAATATCAAATAAATAATAAGCTGATTAACATAGGTGCTATGTTTATAGCCAACAATTATCTTGTTTTTTTTTCATTTGTAGTATTAATTTTATGTGTTTTTCACTACTTAGAAGAAACAAATCTATTTCAAGTTACTACATGTTTCTAATACTAGAAAAACTTTGATATGTAGATGTAAAGTTAATTCTACAAATTCTTTATTGTTTACATTTTTTATTAGTGCACTTATGAAACCTAGTTACTATTTTATATTAATGTTCTATAGTCATATCTACAGTAAAACAAACCATGAAAACCCAAAACAAAGTGAGAAAAAGAAAATTGGAGCCATCAAGTACACCTGAAGGTAGAACCAGATAAATGATAAATCATTCTTTTAACCAAATCTTTAAGTAATTTAGCTAATTTATAAATTATTGTGGCATTTTTAACATTCAAATACTTTAAAATCAACTTCTTAATAACCTGTATGTGATATTTATAAGTGTAAAAACAAAATGCTCAATACTCATTGAATTCTATTAAAAAAAATTTTCTTACATACCTGACTATGAACTTTATGAGGGTATCTATCAAGCTATAAGAGTTTATCTCAGTAATGACAACTTTCTTGTCACTGTAATGATTTTATTATTTTTTTATTTTAGATGTGCCATACTGTGAGAGTCCAAGTAAAGTTATAAAAAGTGACCAAACAAGTGTCTTTATTCCAGGTGAGATATGATCAACATAAGACAACTCTAGTCTAAATAATTATAAATATGCGCTGGTATAGACACGTAGATGACTTTAGTACAGTAAATGTAAAGATGATGAAATGAAGGACATGGTAAAAGTTTAATTTATATCTATATCAGTTTTCTAAATTAAGTGTTAGTGTAAACATAGTATAGCTAATCAAAATAATAATAGGTGCATTTTATATCAAGGTTTAAATTTTTAGGCTGTTTAAACAATCTATTTCCCCTATTCCTGTAGGAAATCATGAAGCTGAGATGTGCTATGGAGGAGAAGCTGATCTACATACACATGTTACTGGCTGCAAGAAGAATCCAGGTCATAAGGTTTTATACCTCTTAAAGATTTCAACGCAAGTTGTCTCCCCTCACGTTACCGTGACGACGAACTCTTGTCTGAGACAATCAAAACATTGGCAGCCATAACTGTCCACGTAAAGACTAAATTCACCAGTCTAGAGAGACCAGAGTTTTACCCAGGCACTCAAGTTCAATATCCATGTTATAAGGACAGAGGAAGTCGCGTGATGAGGTTAGGGACGGGGAGGGTGTATTATGTGTACAAGTCCACAGAGAGTGACGGAACTTGTCGTTGTGCCAAGTGTCAAGTCTCTGCCACACCCAGCAAAGTGTGGGGGAAGATTGAAGTGGTGACAGCCACACACGTGGTGTTTGATGCCAGTGAGGCGAGACAGACCAGGTGTGTTTTAGGTTTTGATGACAATAAAAGTCCAGTGGTCAGTCTTGATGGCTGGGAGGTGGGTGGGGTAGACATTGAGAGAGACATGTGTGAGTTAAGATATGTGACATGTGACTTAGAGTTGGTTGATGAACTGTACAAGATGAGGCGGCGCTTTGATGATCTAAGTGGGGAAGTAAGGAACAAATACAGGAGATTTGATGATGTGGACAAGTTGACCGTTATAGTGTCACATCCTCATGGCTGTCCTAAACAGGTCTCTGTAGGACAATCGACACACAAACGTGAGTGGGTTGATGATTATGGCCCCTGGACCAGGTACTGGTACACAACGTGTACATGTCCAGGCTCCAGTGGAGCGTTTGTCTACAGGCCGGGATATAGCGGGTGGGTGTATAACCATCCCCACAGTGGATCAAACTCTGATGGAAATTATAGTGGGGAGTGGAGAGACTGATGTAACTGTTAGTTCTCTCCCCTTGTCTACACAATGTAAACAAACAAAATGGCGGAACCTTTCCCGTCATTAAACTGTTTGTGTAAAGACTTGCATATGCTGTAAATATTTTATAACATGTAAATGGTTAAAACATTTGTTTTGATTGATTCAAACCGTTTAACCATTGTAATTTGCATCTACCACAATGTATTTTACGCACTTTACATGTTTAATGTTGTAAATATTTTGTGTTTAACAAATGTCGGCAACATTGTTGATCTAACCTTACCATGAATTGTAACTTTACATATTACATTTCTTGCTCTTTTTATTTGTTTATACAATTATTACATACTAGAAAATAAATGCCCAAGATAAAACTTATTTGTTTTGTTGTTAATTTCATTTTTATAGACTAATTAGAATTAGCAAATTGATATCAAACAACTTTTTGATACTGCTGTTGGTATTACCGTCATGCTGTCGGCGGTTTTAAAACATTCCAAATGCAATGAAACGACAAGGCCGACATGTAGCCTATATAAGTATAAATAATGTCTAGTTATGATCTATTTCAATGAAGTGAAGTTCAAATAAACTTAACTGATACCAGACACAACCGTTAAGATGTACATATTGTGTTGTCCTACTCCAATAGAAATGTTAAGTGAGATCGGAGTTTGTCGTTCTGATAGACTGACACTTGAGTAAACATTTTCTTTATTCTTATTTCTTCTAAATACTTTCACCAACTGGTGATAGAACACTCGCATGTTGAAATGTAAGTCTCTCGTTCCTGAGTCCACCCAGCTCTGATGGGTACCTGAGAAAAATCGGGAAATATGTACCCGGCTGTGACCACACAGTTGATTCATAAGTCGTATTGAATGAAATATATTAAATCTATTTCATCTGCTAGATTGACCTTCACATTTTAAAGATAACGTAACTTTCTTGGATTTTATGGCAAAACTTGGTAAATATTTGTAACATTACAAACAATGGTTAATGTGCACAAAACCAACGGTTCATAATGAGCTCACAAAAATTTTTTTTATTTATAGAAAATATTTTAGAGCTATTTTCATACAAGCAATATTGATCAAAGCTGTACAATCAAAAATATAAAAGACACTTGGTCAGATATCCTTATTGTTTATTTTATAACTTGAAAACTGAATTGCAAAAAAAATAAACCGGGAATGATCTCCCCTAACCTTTCTCGAATATTCTTATGTAACACTCCGGGGGATATAGACATGAATTTTAAACTATCTTTAATTTCTTAACCTTATAAAATAGAATATAATCTGTGTATAATAGTGCGGAATATTATTAGTACTTTATAAATTCACATTGCTTTTTTTTTTTTGTGTTTCCCCAATGGTGTGTGGTTTACCCCGCTATACGATCAGGTAAACGGCTTTGAACGATGTTGTGAGGATCAGCTTGTTGATGAGTACAAAGCTTAGAACAGGCAAATTAACCTTTTCTTCGAATCTGGCTCTCTTCAACTTGAAGAGAATTGAAATTCCGACGAGCTTTTCATAAAACTTAGCTCTTTAGTTAATTATAATTAACAGTAGGCCAGCCCGTACTATTCAATGTTACCCGTTGTAGTAAACATGTATATACATTACGTTAACGTAAAAATAGAGAAGATGTAAGCGTCTAGTAGGCCTACATGGTTCTATTAACCTCCGGCTATTATTACACTCGTAAAACCCGTCCCTCTCAGTTGAATTACACCCACGTTAATTACCCTTCCCTCCTGTTGAGTATACACGTTAACCAAGTATAAGTAAAATTTAAAACTCAGGACACTTTATACATTTGACACGTTCAGGGACGCGCCAAGTACGTGCTGCTAGTTTTATAGTTTTAAAAAGCGTTTCCGCTAAAGAATGTATGTGTTTGTTACCACACATTGGTGAATTACTACAATGTAACAGGTTGTGGTGCCTTAACCAACAAACATGACACTATAAACATATCTGGCCATGGCAGTGGCGTAGCCAGGATCGTCTCGGGGGGGGTCAATTTTTTCCCAGCATTTTATATATATATATATATACATATATATATATATATATATATATATATATATATATATATATATATATATATATATATATATATATATATATAACTTCATATATATATATAACTCTATTCACCACTGTCCGGTCACTTTAGGTCTATCCTATCCAGCCTATATCTAGGTGTGACATTAATCTTGTATCCCGCTTTAGGTGGTGAAGTAGGGGAGGGGGGTTGGGGAATATCGACTCAGAGTGTCAGTTTTTGGATGGTGGTTCTAAACATACATATATTATGACAGTAAAAAAATGTACAGAGGGGTCCATGGGCCACTGGGCCATGGTTAGAACACGCATGCGTCAATATTTCAATTGTTTTCGTTATGACAAAGTCTATTTTAGGTCCGAACCACGATATGTGATTGCCATGTGTCTACGCTGAACTAAGGTGAAGCTAAATTGATCTACCTAATTTTTTACAATGCGTCTACCTGTCTTGTCACTATATAACAGTCTATGTTTTCAAAATACACACCTCGTCTACTTGGTTTATAACTACAACCTAAGCTGTAATAATAATGTGCCTGATATTTTACAATACATCTACATTTTTCTTCGTGATACATCTAGCTTTTTAGCACCGTTTTTGAGATGTAATGTTATGTGTTTTAATTGTTCGTGTCAAAAACTTTCCCAAGTGTGTGGAATCTTCTTTGTAAAATATCTGATCTATTGCCATGCTGTTAAAGTCCCTTCAATCATTGTTGTTGGCAGTATTCAGGTGTAAATTTTAGAGTGAAGTTTATTGCTGATAGTCGGATTCACATGCTTACTTTTAATGTTCAAGCTGGTTTATTACAATTAAAAAAATAGATTATTTGGTTAAAATAAAAGTTTGTTAAAATTTTTGAAAATCTTAGAACGGGTACACTTTTTATTTTTTAACACTCTAATCATTATAACAGCGGTGCTACTAGCTTTACTACGATAGTTACGCTGGTAATGATGTTTGTTTGATGTCGTCATGGTGTTACCTTATCTAGGTGTGTCGATACTGAAGGTTGGTGCGATGATGATACTTTACCCAGATGTGTGTAGAATCCGAATGTTGGTGTCATAGTTTCACCTTATTCAGCATCATAGCACCCCTACCAGTTTTAAGATCACATGTTTGGAACCTTCCACATCTTAACATCCGACAGCCTTTTCCCTTTACATAAGATAAGACAAACTTTTTTCTGTGTGACGGTGAAGCTAAAACATTGGTGTCTGTTGAGCCAGGTCATCTCTGACCACAGACAGCAGAAGAACTCCGGAGCTGACTAATGTGCATGTGGAGTCTGACGGCTGAACATCAGAAACAGGTCGGAACTTTTCTTGTCGCCAAACGTGCTACGTAGTAATTCTAAGACTTAGTCGGCACTTACATCACGGTGAAGACAATAAGATAACAAATCTACAGATCTTCTATCATCTAGATAAAAACAAATAAATAACAAAACTATATTTTACGATGCAAGCTGAGGATAGGGTTGACAGTTGAAGAAAACGTACACAAAAGTCGGAGTTTCCAATATAAATCAGAACGGCGTTGATTCATTTCATAGTATAACTGCACTGCTGAATATATACGGGACACGACTACATCAAGGACAGACGAAGACATCCACACCCTAACGCGACATAACCAAAACACATTAAACTCCTTCCCCTAACAAAATAAAATCATATTTTACCACGTTACGGTCTTACATGTCTCGTCACATTCAATTTTTTTTTAATTAATACAACACATTCTACTACACATACTCCCATACCCATTCAGTGCACTAAAATACCTAATTTCGAAGTTTTGTCCGTAATTTTAAATATTTAAAAAAGAAGTATAAATAAACTTCAAGTTTGAATAGATAAAAATCGTTAAGAAAAACACATTACAATAATATTATCTAAAATGTTATTCAACAAATACGTTGAATGGCTGGTCCCTTGTCTACCTTTTTAAATAGAAACGTTAAATGAGATCGGAGTTTATCGCTGAATTAGCCAATCAAAAAAACTCTACTTCGTCTGCCAGCGATCGACCGTCAGACCTGAATGAGACATTTTATTAACATAGAATTGTACTTTTTTTAACGATTGAGAATTAGAGTTTATTATCACACTATGCATGTTGGTCTTCTTGCAATAAGTCCATACTAAACACCCACTAACGCCAATTTAAACATTTTAATAACTATAGGCTTCACAGAACGTTTATGACGAGTTTCTTTCAACATTAATGACCAATACAAAACGACCCTTGAGTTTGATATTTTGTGTTGTTGACCAGCCTTCCAGTGAATAGTATTACAATCGATATTCAAGAAACTGTAGATACAGTAAAAATGTATGTGTATTACTGAAAAAGCAGCTTGTTGCATAAACTAATAAATTCAAAAGCATGAATAATTTACATATTATACATATATTTCAGTGCACATTAGTAAAATATACGTTTGTAATATATTTTCACCAACGAAGCGACTATACTTGTTGTTGCTAGTTCTTTTTAATATAATCATTACATTTATTTTCGTTTATAATATAATGTAGAACAAATTTGGTGCGTTGTGAGCGACTATACTTGTTGTTGCTAGTTCTTTTTAATATAATCATTACATTTATTTTCGTTTATAATATAATGTAGAACAAATTTGGTGCGTTGTGAGCCACCTCAAAGAGCACGTTTCTTGAGAAAAGTGAAAAGAACAGCAACTATCATGAGGTCCCATTAACAATAATACAAAGACTTGTAAATGATATGTTTTTCTACCTTATCTGTAGCATCAGACTAATATATCCGTGCCGGAATGAATAAACCCTCTACGTTTACACAGGTATGTGTAAAGACAGCTAAGAAGTAAGCTGTCTCAACGTGTATCCATAGCATTAAAATATATCCCTCGCCTGGTAGCTCGCCAGCATATATTTGTAACGAAATACTTGTAGCTAATTTAATCAACTTTCTTTTTTAGAGAAACATTTAATAATAACATACTTTTATAAAAAATATCAATGAAATATTGATTGTAATATCGTATCGAACGAAAAATATAAACATTGTTTTACTAAAAACGTGTTTAATGTTTATTTCTGCATTTGTATGCAGGTTACGAGCCTATGCGAGCGATTTGTCAGATCAACTATAAACCACCATTAAGGTGGAATTATTGAGTTTATTCAACAATTATTTCAACCACGGGTGAAGTGTGGCAAGCTAGTTGGTAGAATGTGTTTGAGAAAGTACACACCATTTTTGTTAGCACACCAAAGGCAAGTTCACACTGCGCCACAATCGATTATATAATCGATCGGCTTTTATAAGCACGAATGTTCAGTGTATTGAATGTTTGGTGTGCATGGAACACATACATATGAAATAAAATAAATTAAAAAAAAAAATCTTTGAACTAAATCATTCGGAATTTAAAATAGAACGCTTCGTTTTTATGACCAAATTGTAATAAGACACAAAAGTTAAAATATATGTTAATTTACTAGTTCTTTTAGCGTAATATAAAACAAAATTTCACCAACCTTTAGACGGTTTAAGTAAAAACGGCTGCGCCCCATTCATTACAAATTATCAGAAATCTTACTTAAAATATATAATGAGTTTAACTTTTGTTTAAAATTTTAAAGTCATGAAAATGAGTGCTTGTGTATGCTTAGTGAAGAATAAAATAAAGTAAAACACGATATACTAAAAAACCGGCAATATAATATATGACTTGTGCCAGTTGTCTAGAAATTCATTGATTTCAACGTTAAACCACACTTCTGTATTTTTCTCTTTAGATGCTTATTTCTAGCTATAATAATTCTAGTTCCTTAAATGTAAGCAAAGTCCCCACATTTCTTGGATCTTAGATTTTAACCCTAGCTCAGAGTGTCCAGTGTATAACGTTTCGCTTATTCTCTGTTGACATCTTCATAATCCAATGAAATTGCTAGCAGGAACAATAATGGAGAAAGTATGCAATCTCATCCTTTGTACTCTTTTGTCCATATTCTATTCTTTTGAACTTTATATAAGGATATAATTATGTTGAATTTATTCTATGGCACTTGATAGCGTTTATATTATTTCACCATCTATTTAGACTGTCAAAATGTTACGCGTAGTTTATATAGTTATTGTAAAGAGATAAGCTCAGCATTTAAAGCTGTCGAATGTGTGTGTACTAGTGAGGGGCTACTTTCAAAATCCGCTGTCAGTGCTTCGGTCCCTATAGAGTATCCTCTTTCAACTTCTGTATGGCTTTATGTGTGTCTTCTTTGAAGGTTTGTCACAGTTTACAGATATATATCTTTTAGCTGGTGCTACATAGTGAGTGCACTGTGGTGCTAATCTATTTAGAAATTATTTAAAATATTCAGTCCATTGTTTTTAAAATCAATAAAATGATTTTTTCAGTAGAAGAATTACCACGAGTTTATTAAAATAAAAAACTTCAAACATTCTAACTGTTACAATTATGTTCGATTATTTTATATGCATTATAATCCTTTCTGTTTGTTTGTAGCTTAGTCCGAAAATTCTATATTGTACGTGCGCAATTCTTATACGTTCAGAGCGAGTACATGCTTTTTATGTAAGCCCTACTGCTTAAGGATTTAATTTTTATTAGAGGCACTAGAATATATTTAAATCATTCAACAGAAGACTATTTCATACACGAGATTAAATTAACCATTACGCTCACATAGATTAGCCCAGAAATATTTGTATTGATACATGTTATTAACTCAATTACAAGCGAGCTTTAACAGGGATAAATACAATTTGACAAAATGAAATACACAATGTGATTGCTGCATCTTTCAACGTCTGCTTCTCTTCAATTGTACTTTATACTTTGTCTCGTACTACCCCAGACATTGTGTTTTTATCGTTTTATTATTTTTGTGAAAACTAAACTTTTAAGGCAAAAGATTGTTAACATAACCCACTGAAAATGTAATGGTTGGCTGAGTTAGCAGCTATAATAGTCATGGTTCATTTGTTCATAACGTATTGTATCTTTGATGTCTTTGATTAACTAAACTTCAATAGCCCGTGTTCATTCATGTATTGCACATAAAGGGTATTATGTTTTTAAAAAAAATAAAATATGTATTTATAAAATAATGAATTCCTGATAGTCACACACATTTTTCTTAAACACGGCTCCCTTCCTAGTCTCAGAATATGGTATCCACCATCTTAATGTATTTTTTTGTATTCCCTCAAGACATTTCTCCTGAAGTATTAACGGTGTAATTAATCTTCATTCTTGTAATAGTCAAATGTCATAAAGTATGCTCTCTTTTTTATTATTTATACCATTTTTCTTTCAGGTAAATCTGGTTTTTCTCCACAACACATGATTGCAATAAGTCACAAATTGCAAACATATCTAAAACACTCAATGGTTATCTTTTCATCGACCAATAGATAGATGTGCTAATAAAGCAGATGGTTTCATACTTGCACTTACAAAATAGGTGCAATAAAATGTGAAGTGTTCTTTGTTATAAATTTGACGAAGATATTAGCTGCTCCACACCGTTCACAGTACAATCCCACACACTACCTAGGTCTGGTCACGGCTGAATAATGATCACTATAATCAATAAATTACTACCTTTGTAAACTTCTTCTCAAGCTGAATGACTTATTAATGTTTCAAAACTAAATTGTAACTGCTAGCTTTGGCTAGAAGAGTTTCTAGTTTATATGAAACAGTCTGATAATATTCAGTTAGAATATAGTAGCGAAACGGTTTTTTTAAACAGCATTTTAATTTTCTTGTCTTGTACATCTGTAGTGTTCAATTTCCATACATCAACTGGTCGCCAGAAAATACGGGTAGGCCACAATTCAATCACATCGAATATATTTTGACAGTATTAAAAGACTTGCGAAATAAGTTGGTATATTTGAAAAAGAAATCGTGTTTCGCTCTCTTTGTTCAATGCGCAAAATACGATTTATATAATCTGCGCTGAGTATATTAATCGCTATAGAAAAGAGAAGGATATATATTGACTAACTCACCTCTCAATCAGCATCTAGATATTCTATTTACGTACTTGTGTATTATTTCTAATAGTTATGTGTCAATATAATCTATTCATTTTCAAAAGTATCATTCGTTGCACTTCTAAAAAGCTTTTTAACAATTTATATTGATATTCTTTTTAAAAGTAGGCATACCTAGGCAATCCTATAGAAATTGGGTAGGAAGAGAACTAAGGACTGCCGTGTTTAATTGGTCAAAAATACAGAGAGCTGCCCAAACCGAGTCCGGTGGTTAGGTGTGGGTGCAATCCTTACTTCTCAGTGATTCCAAAACAATTAGTCACTATTTAAAATCATCAGCACATCAAAGCAACGATGTGCTTCTACATCATCAATATTCTGATACTGTTTATGCTTTCCGTGTTCTATTGCAAGACTACATTTGGAACGTATACATTATACAACGTAGCTCTTTACAAGCCAGCTTTCCAATCGTCGGTGTATAAGGACTGGACTCCGATTAAAGGAAACGATGGTGGTACAACTGTTACAGAATCTGGTGGACAATGTGTACACACCTTGTTAGAAAATAACGGTTGGTGGATGGTGGACCTAATGGATAATTACGTCATCAAGTCAGTTGTTCTAACCAACAGGTGAGTTTATGTGATTGACAGACATTTTCTTTTTCTAAAACATGAGTAAATCAGGTATTCCAACACTTTGGATAGCTGCATAGTATTGTCCATATAAAAAAAAGCACCAAATCTAACCATACACGCGAAACCGACGAAACAATTTTAAAAGGTTTTAATAATGTTATTTGTTGCATGCGAGGGAGGGTAGTTCCGGCTTTAGTTCTGGAGTGTAGTTTATAGTGCCATGCTATGTAAGTGTTTTCGGTTGTGTTTTTTTATTTGGCAACGCATATACACACACATAATTATATATATATATATATATATATATATATATATATATATATATATATATATATATATATATATATATGTGTGTGTGTGTGTTTTTGAGTGTACTTATTCATTTAAGTTAAAATCAATGATGTTAATACGAGCGGAATTTATTAAAATATTATGTTGATTTTATTATCCAGAAACGACGACATACGGTGGGCTACGAGATTAAACAATTTCCGGATTGATGTATTTACCAAAGATCCCAGACTTACGCCATCCTTTCCTTCAGTGTCTGGAGACATCTGTTACCAACAGACAGAAGCAGCGACAATTGGTGTATTTACACTGAACTGTGTCAAACCTCTTATTGGTCGTTACGTCAGGTTAATCATGTGAGTGTCAAATATTTCTTTTGTCAAGTTGATTTGTTTAAAATCATACATCAATACACTATTTGATTTTGTGTGTGTACACAATTAGTTATACTAATATACATATTAATATAATTATATTCTAAAAGCCGTTTGCATTTTAATTATCAAAATATTTTAAATACACATTTTTTAATAATTTCTACCCGTAGATAATATTATAACATATTTTCGGACAAACGACATTCTTACATGAGCCATTTGTGAATTTATCAAGTTTACAAAACAAGTTATTTAAAAAGTCTAGTGACATGTAAGCGCAATTTCCTTATGTTATCTAAAAATAGCTCTGTCGTAGCGTAAATCAAGAGCAGGGTTAGTAAAACCATTGGTTAAACTACATGTTTTATTTAGAACTAGCGTACCCGTCCCCCGCGCGTTGCCGCGGGGTAGAAGTAAGTTTGACGAAATGTATTAGGATTTCAGCAACCAATTATATGTTCTAAGACGCGTGACCGTCTTTTCTAAAAGTGAGTTATTTAAATGTAAACAATGCCTGCGCTTAAATCATAAATATCGGGACACAGGTTTACCTACACTACCGCATGTAAACATTGAGTGTACATTAATCACTCACCGAAATAATGTTAGAACACACTTCGGTGACCGCCCATGTGTCAGAGACGCACAGGGGCGCTCTCAGGGCCCCCACCCCCACGATTAGACTACCGCATAGGCGCGGCGTACGACCCCTGACTGGCTTGTCTAATAGTAGATGCTTATTGCATCATTCGCAAAGTGACGAAACTCTACAGTAGGCTCCTCATATTCAAAAAGTTATTTTTTCATCTTTGGCAAGGTGACGAAACTACACTGAAGGATTTCCTCGCGTTACAAAGTTATTTTTAGAAGCGTGTTGTAGTTTTACCGCTGAATATTATAGTACCCATTTCTCGCAATGCGGGACGCTCGATTAACGGATGCTAAGTGCCAACATAGTCGCTCTTAAACTCTGGACGCCAAACTGTGTATTGACGAAAGTTGTACCTCATATGGCGCCGCCCATAAGAAACCTTAGTTTTCTTTTTCGCAGAAATATTCTCGGAAGTATTCTCATCTACTCCCTAAAGTTTCATGGCACTCGGATGAACCGCATCCGAGTTTTATTTTTTATATACCGTGTATAGAGAAAAAAAATCGCTCCCCCCCCTCCCCCGGAGGGCGCCGCCGTTGCAATATTAAACAATATTTTTTTTGCAGAACCCTACTATTGAGTGATCTAAACATCTCCCCAAAGTTTCATGGTACACGGATGAACGGAGTGAAACCGAAATAGACTTTTATATTTATAAACCGTATATAGAGAAAAAACCGCAGCCTCCCGTGGCGCCGCCCTTGCGAAATTTAAAAAGGATTTTTTTTTACCGAACCCTTCTTTGAATTGTTCTAATTATCTCCCCCAAAGTCTCATGGCTATCGGATAACGGTGTCACACTAAAATCGACTTTTATTTTTATATACCGTATATAGAGAAAAATCGCACCCTCCCGTGGCGCCGCCCTTGCGAAATTAAAGATGATTTTTTACAGAACCCTTTCCTAGAGTTTTATAATGAACTCCCCAAAGTTTCATGCCTATCGGATGAACGGTGTCACTGCGATTCACTTTTATTATTTTTATATACCGTATATAGAGAAAAATTGCACCCTCCCGTGGCGCCGTCCTTGCGAAATTAAAAATGATTTTTGTAGAGAACCCTTCCCTAGAGTGTTCTATTCTACTCCCCAAAGTTTCATGCCTATCGGATGAACGATGCCAAACCAAAATAGACTTTTATTTTTATATACCGTATATAGAGAAAAACAAATCGCGCCCTGCCGGGGCGCCACCCCTGCGAATTTGAAATTTTTTTTTTCGCAGAAACCTCCCCAGGAATATTCTCAACAACTTCCCAAAGTTTCACGGCGATGTGATGAGAGGTGTAGTAATGCATAAAGGACAAACACACAGACACACAGATACACATACATTGCTTTTTATATATATAGATAGAGTTACATGACTAAAAACCATTGCGCGCCTAGCTACTGAACGTGATGACGCAGCCATTGGACTGATGGCGTAGCTATTAAACGTGATGACGCGTGTGGTGTGGTTGGATAAAAATGCCTACCAATTTGTTCCAAATTTTAATTAATTCAAAAAAATTTTTGTGATCAAACGAAATGATATTTTTGAATACTTTCTTCGGCAATATTGCTCTAAATTATGGCAGGAATCAATTGGTACATGTTTCAAGTCGCTAAATGGTCTGGTTGCCGAGATATGGGAAAAAAACTGCATTTTTTCGAGGGTTTTTTTTAGCTTTTCCGGGCAATCCATGAAAGAAACCCGGAATTTGTTTGGCCTATGTTCATTCTCGTAACTTGTTTAACATAATTGCTTTTTGAACTAGTCCTCGATATTGCTTCGTTGAGGAGGAGATACGACTTAAAGCTGCGGACACACATTCATACATTCACCCATCCATTCATCCATCCAGTAATGACGGGTTAATAAACGCAATTCTCCAGAATGGAAATTGCGCTAAAAGCTACTCGTGCATTTGTCGCATTCGTTATTTGTGTTTTCTTTGTCGTTAGGTTTCCTTCACAGTATCTCATTTTTTGTGAGCTGCAAGTGATGTCCCCTCTATCAACACAAACCAGTGAATTTAACGTTTACAAAAACCAGAAAATGAATATGGCGTCAATGTTTGAACTCACAGTATCAAGGTCGGTGATGTGTGTTTCCGAATGTGTAAAGAAACGTTACACAGACGGCTGTACTGCTTTCAACTGGTTCCCCTCTACATGTCTGTGTCAACTGCAGAATTTTGACACGAGAGTTGTAAATGTTGTGGCAAAGTTTACTAAAGTACAAAATGTCAATTTCTATGTCGTAAAAACGTAGACCAGCATATGTCAAACATCAATCAGATACCAATTAATACAATTCAACCCATCTAGATCGTGATATACCAGTGGTTCCCAACCTTTTTCGAATGGCGACCCCCTTTTATAAAAAGTAAGTGACCCGCGACCCCCATAGAATTAAAAAGCCGAAATTAGTATGGAATTTAATAAGCACTAAAATAAGATTTCTAGTAGACTTTCAATATGAACTACTTTTGATAACTATTTTAATAGCATGAGAAAAATTGCATACTATTCACTAAATCTTCGTGGTTAAGTTTTTAATTAAAACAAATTTTTGTTAACGCCAACCTATGTCATTATAATTATCTTAATTTTATTTATAATCGAAGAATTGTGTTGAAAATATATTCTTGAAAAGTCAATCAATTTTACGTTTGGGTATGAATGGTGAATACTACACCAAAATTGTGTCTGCAGTTTTTCATCTTACGCGGAATCATTCTGCAAATCAAAGAATTCATCTTGTAATTCATCGGGAATGCTGGCAACTTCAAGGGAAGAAGAGCATGGGTAATGCGTAAATGCAGATTCTTCTTTTTTCAGCTCAGAGAAACAGCGATGTAGTTCGTTTTCAAAAGATTCAATATGCCCAGAAATCGCTTCTTTCAAAATTTTAATTAACTCACAATCAGATTCATCTACCACACCGCAGAGTTTCTCAAATTTACAATATTTCCAAGATTTTTTTTTTTTTTACCGATTTTGCAGCTTTGATGAAAATGCCCCGAGATTATCATGGAAAGTTATTATAATCGTTCATTTTCCCTGAAGCTTCAGGTTAAGCTTATCTTGATGTTCGAACACATCTGCTAGGTATGATACTCTCTCCAACCACTCTATGTCGTTTTAAGTAAGCAAAAAGTCTTGTTTCCTTTGCACTTCCAAGAACAATTTGATTTCAGATTTCAATTCAAAAACACAATTTAAAGCATTTCGTTTGACAGCCAGCGTACTGTAGTGTAGAAGAGCGGAACCTCGTGATCTATATTAATGTTTTTGCTCAGTTCTTTGAAGGCTCCAGATTTTATATACTTTACGACTTATATAAGCAATGGACTCTTGATGTCGATTGGTTAGGGCAGTGGTTAGGGAGCTAAATCTTTTCTGTTTTCTGAAAGTCCGATTTTTACCTAAACATAGATGGCGCACCATTTGTACTAACCCTCACAGCCGTTCTAACCCATTTTAATAATCCAGTTTCAAAAAAGGTATTTATTTTCTCCATGCTATCTTCCCAAATGAGCAACTCTTCTTTGCTATCGTCCGCATGAATATAGACACAGACCAGCAACTGCGAACACGAACTCACGTCTATTGATTTATCAACTTGAAAAGCAAACAATGGTGAAAGCTTAATTTCGATAAAAATGTGTTATTTAACATTTACGTACATGCAGCGTTTGATGAGATTTTCTCCTATTGTTTTTTTTTTTGCTTGGCATTTTCTATCGCGACTTCATTTGATGCTTGCACTAATGCTGGTGAAAACTTTCTTTTCGATCAAGTATCTGGCGTTTGCAACTAGCTTCTTACCGATGAAAGAACTCCATATATTTTTTGGTGTGTTCCGGATGACTCGTCTCAAATGACGTTTTAGTTTTGAAGATTTCATAGATTCGTGACTGAGAACAACTTTGTACAGTGCGCTTTGTTACTTCTCTATTACATTTCCAGTGATGTTAATGAAGTCGAATTTAAAAAAAATTATTCTAAATATTTATGCTTTGTTTCAAATTACTAAGGTTTAGTATACAAGTTGGCGACTCCCCAGAAAGACCTTCGCGACCCCCAGGGGGGTCGCGACCCCCCCGGTTGGGAACCCGTGTGATATACGAATAGGTATGACATTATATGGTTTTTGTTTTAAATACAAATCGGACAGTTCTTAAACTATATCTTTATATGCAAAAGATTAATCCAACTGCAAAAAAGGTTACTGGAAATTTATTTTCTTACCCGTTATACAATATTGTAAAACTGTCTTCAGAGTTTGCTAACTTTGTATAAAAATGAACATATGTGAAAAATATTATGTTTTTGATTGGGTTTATTAAACTGTAAATGTAAAGTAGACACATTTTGGTTCTTTTGATTGAGTGTGTATGCGTTTATGTGTGTGAGCTTTAAAGATAATGATTAGATTACGGTATATGTGCTGCTATTTAAATTTAGCGTTAGATATAAGCATTGCTTTTCTTTTAAATATATTTTATTGTTGCTATTGTAGTTATGTAACAGTTAGTTAGATATTTGCAACATTTTGTCACCGATTCAAAGTGTTTGATGAATGATGTTCAATTTATAAAGATCTGTTACTTCTACTTATATCTAACAGTTGATGTTGACGAGTCAGGATGTAAAATGTTTGTTAAAATGTTTCTTATAACATAATGATACATAATAATTAATAACAATTCAAAATCTGTAGGCGACGTTTGTAACATTAGCCACAAGGTAAAGTACATGTTTAACACAACAACACTCCGACACCTACATTAAGTTACAATATATTAGTATTAGCCACCACTAGTTAGTTAATGTTGGAAGCGGTTAGACAAGGCTACGAAAATCTACTTAGGATTTGTAAAGTACATCGTGACACACTGTGTTTTGATAGGTGGCCAGAGGCGTAGCGAGGGGGGACGACATATGTCTACGGGCGCCGACCTTAGGGGGGGCGCCAAATTGAAAGTTTGAGGGGGGTGCAAATCAAAAGTTCGAGGGGGGGTGGTGGTGGTGCAAATCAAAAGTTTGTCCCCGGGTGCCGGGAAGGGTCGCTACGTCTCTGTAAGTGGCCGTACGATTTACTCCTTCAAAGCAATGTACATGGTCAATTCGTGCATTAAATGTCGACGGCAACATTTGACCACAATATGTTTATTGACCGAAGACGGAATAACACTAGCCATGGTATTGTATATTCTGTAACTTTTAACTAATCGAAGTAAATTGATTTTCTGGACAATACACTAATTGTAATGAATGTTCAAAAAAATTATTAATTTTTAAGACGTATGTAAAAAGCCTTAAAAGTATTTCACCTGCACGGTTGACTTCACAATTACTATGACTCGGGTTTGAAGGTGGCTTCCCAATCAGTTGCCCATGTTGCTAATGTTATTTGTATCGAAGGCATAGGATCTATATGTTTAAAACATTTATAGAATCGTCTAGCTTGTACGTTTGTTCTCTATAATCAAGCAATGTATTGTGTTATTTTATTCTATAATATAACCTTTTGTATTGTCTATTTAATAAACCTGGAGTGATCTCCCCTAAACTTTCTCGAATATTCTTTTATGAAAAAACAGGGGATGGCATCTCTATGACTGTCTATGGGGCAAGTGAAGTAGAGTTCAGTTGTTTCTGTGACCTCGGCGTATGAAGAGATTGTGTGGTCAGCACTATGCCCCGCCGCCTTTACTTTCCCTAACAGGAGTTAGGTACTCATCAGAGTTGGGTGGACTCAGGGACGTCTACTGACTTAAACTCGGATTCGAACTCGAGACTAACGGGTTAGCAGTCCAGCTCTCTACCGCTAGACCACTCCGTCCCACACCTAGTGAACTCTTACTAAAATGTGTATAAAAGTGCGGGATATTATTAGTACTTTATAAATTTACATGCGTTTTTTTGAGAAATCGGTAATAGCGTAAATTAGTACTTCCGGTAAACGGAAATTACTCAAAATTTGACAGAAAGTAGAGAATTAGATCTTTTACTTACGTGTGAAATTTCATGCATCTATCTAAAATAGTACGCAACTATAAATTTACATTCGTTTTTTGAGAAATCGGAAATAGCGTAGATTAGTACTTCCGGTAAACGGAAATTACTCAAAATTAGACAGAAAGTAGAGAATTAGATTTTTTACGTACGTGTGAAATTTCATGCATCTATCTAAAATAGTACGCAACTTATAGGCTTTTGAAAAATTCAAAGTAGAAAAAGTACCACTTTCGGTTATCGGGAATCGCTCAAAAGTTGATCAGGATCTACGATTTTGATAAAATACTTCATGAAATTTCATCAACCTAGCTGTAACGGTACTCAAGTTATCGTTTTTACACACAGACAGACACACAGACATACGGACAGAATGGCTAAGTCCAGTTTTTACGACTCGATAACGCATAAAACGCCAAAACGTTTATATATTTGTATTAATAATTTTTGCCTGATTAAAATAAGTCCTCTATACTCCGGATGTGATGTAGGACTGAGGAGTAAAACGGTGAAAACTGTCAAAATTTCATGTTATTTTTGTGCACGATTACAATACTTTCTCTATACTTCGTATATACGAGAAAGTAAAAAACATGTAAAGTACTAAACAAAAATTCATAAAAAACAAGCTATTATGTAATAATGCACTAACAATGAGAAAATAAATTATCAATACTATTTAAATAACTATAACTAAAGCGTAGGTCGCATCCTAATTATTAGTAAAGGTATCCAATAGATACTAAAGGGACTCACGTTTTTGTTTATAGTTATTTAAATAGTAGTGTATAATTTATTTTCTAATTTTTAGTGCATTATTTTAAAAAAGATTGTTATTGAAACGTTTTTTATGGAATTTTTTTAGTCCATTTTAAATACTTAAACTTTTAAAAATAGAATATAATCTCGTAGAAAAAGGAATTGCACACTAAGTGAGCGCCAAATAAAATGTGCATAATAGTGCGGAATATTATTAGTACTTTATAAATTCACATAAGTATTTTTAGAAATCGGAAATAGCGTAAAATACCACTTCCCGTCAACTCAAAATTAGACAGATGGCGGACAATTACATTATTTTTTCTACATGTGAAAGATCATTTATCTATCTTTAATAGTACTTAAGTTATAGGATTTTGAAAAATTGAAGGTAAAGTGCCACTTTTAGTTATCTAAAGCGCTAAAAAAATTGACACGAATCTACGATTTTGATATAATTCTTATATATGAAATTTAATCAACCTAGCTGTAACGGTACTCAAGTTATTGTGTTGACAGAAAATTATACACACACAAAGACATACGGACAAGATTGCAAAACTATGTTTTACCGACTCATGGAGCTGTAAAACGTCGATATTTGCAAAAAAAAATATTTTTTTTTTCGATTACAAGACTATCTCCATACTTCGTATAAACGAAAAGTAAAAAAAAAAGTTTTAAAAAATACGATCATTTATTGATACGTTTAGAGTTCACCAACCTACAAGACGTTAACACATACATATGTAGTTCAGCCAGCTGTAATATTTAAACTCATACGTCCGTTAGACTGAAGCGCAACCAACTGACAGACTCTAGCTGATCTATTTGTAAGAATTTAGCTCAACCAGCTGAAGAGATTAAGCTCACCCAGATGTAAGTAAAATATAGTAAAATACTCCCCCACCTGATGGTGGGTGATGCGGAGGGTGGCGCAGCCTGGCGCAATGACATAAAGTAA
This sequence comes from Physella acuta, assembly GCF_028476545.2. Taxonomy (NCBI): domain Eukaryota; kingdom Metazoa; phylum Mollusca; class Gastropoda; family Physidae; genus Physella; species Physella acuta. The sequence continues at coordinate 159,055 of NW_026731669.1, forward strand.
AAGTAGGGTGGGGGAGGGTGGGTCACCACCGGTGACCTTGTGACGTAATCAGTGACCTTGTGACGTAATTAGTGACCTTGTGACGCAATCAGTGACCTTGTGACGTAATTTTAATGAGTTTGTTTGTTTGTTTTTATTTATTTTTAAATTTTAATTAGTTTTTTAATTAGTTAGGTAATTTAATTACTTTGTTTACTTTTTAATTATTTTTATTTTGTTTTTTAAATTTTAATTAATTTTAGTTTGATTTAATTGATTTGATTTTAATTTTTTAAATTTTAAATTTTTATTAACGAGTTACATAATTTAATTATTTGTTTGTATTTTGTTTGTTTATTTTTAATTAGTTTAATTTTTAAAATTTAATTTTTAATTAGTTTAATTATTATTATTAACTAGTTACGTGATTGGATTTTAAATTTTTAATTTTTTAAATTTTTTAAATTTTTAAATTTTTAAAATTATTAATTTTTAATTTTAAATTTTAATTTGTTTATTTGTTGTTTGTTTGTTTGAAATTCCTTTTATTTCTTTGTATGTTGCTTTAAATTCTCCCCCACAACGAACGTGTACATAAAACAGGTTAAATTCTCCCCCACAACGAACGTGTACCGAAAATAGAACATTCATTAAATATAACGATCAGCCACACCTGTTACTTATCGATTCACCAGTGAAGTTTTTCGGTGCTGTCCGTTTTTGACAGGTACCGCCCGGAGATTTATGGGTTTTTTCTCGGTCGCAGCCACAGGGCCATCAAATGAGAGCCTGCCTAATTAAATTTGGTCACGCATCAGCGATTTATGTGGGGTTCGCCGAAGCGAACACCGCAGGGGTCCGGTGTTTAATCGAAAGAGCTAAGTGGTTAACCGCAAAGCTACCGTTAATTGTAGCGACAGATAATACCACTTTAATGGATTTTTCCCCGATCGATTTGGTGCTGTAATTAGAGGCGCCTCCAGGGCTTTGTTCACTACCTTGTTGGTTTTCTTGTTCTATCACGCTACACGTATACACATTCACACACACACACTAAATTAGAACAAAACTCTTCTTATATTTTATTTGTTTATTAACGTTTTTCCAAGGCATCAAAGGCTTTTAAAATATCACGGCGTAAACTTAACTAGTGTTCAATACATATTCGATTATAGTAATATGGGTGAGAGCGGTGAGTAGGCGGGTGAAGGGTGAACAGGTGGTTGAAGGGTGAGCAGGTGGGTGAAGGGTGAAAGGTGGGTGAAGGTGGAGAAGGTGGGTGAAGGGGGAACACGAGTAGGAGTAAAGGATATATAGTAAAAGACTCTACCTCCTGAGTGAGGTGGGCGAGGAGGCGGATTTTAATTTTAATTTTTAATTTTATTTTTTCATCATCTGTTAACTTTAAGGTTATATAACTCTATATATTTAAATACATTTTTCGATTCAAACGAGTTTACTTTTCCTAATGTAAGTACATGTAAAGAGGGGTTTCCTATAGATCTGTAATGAAGTAGGCCTTTTTGACTATGACTGGTTGTCCAGGTGTTGACACGATACACTTTTTTGAGATACACGTACACACACACACACATACACACACTTACACACACACACACACACTCACACACACAGACGCGCGCGCGAAATTCATACTAGGTCGGTAAAGGCGGAGATAACTTATAGGTATACATTATCATGGCAACAACAAAAGCGACCCTTATTTTATTTACATGAAAGCGTGTTTTCCAAAAAGTGTCACCAGGCCGTTGTCATTTTCGCAGCGGGGTTTATTTTAAGTGCACCCTGTGCACGTTTGTTTACATTTTAAAAAACGTGTCACGTGTCTTCCCCACATGTCTTCCCTAATAGAGAAACGAGAGCAAAGACAACTGTTCTAAAATTAGAACAGCCTTGTTTACAGCCACGAATATCGTCCCTTGTGAAAAAATTCGCGTCAGAATCCTTAACTAAACAGTCAATTTCTTTAACAAGTTAAAAATAATTTAGGAAGACAATGGTTAACAACATTAGACGCCACCGTTTTTGTTTCCTGTGACGACAAGGCACAATACACTTTTGTATTTTATGTCTCAATTAGAGGGGTGGGATATTTTTTCTTTGTAAGCGTGTTGTAAACAATGGGTAGAGGAGGCGATTACTAAGTAAGAGGGGAGAGAACGTGACTTGCATCGCGATATTTGAAAACATGGCGATGTTTAACCTCAACCAAAAAAGGCAATGAACCTAGAAGGAAGACGAATATATATCTTAGTCTTACAGCAGATTACCTTCCCATGTTCGCTTTAGTATTACAGTTTTCATCAAACTTCTTTTTGACTAGAACTTCTTTAATTTTTAAGAAAGTTTACTTATACATATTACATTACGTCTAATGACATTTTTTTTTATTTTTACCACTCAATGTATTTTCTTTTTCTATATCTTACATTGTCATCTTAATTTTTGATCACCTTAGTAAAAATTTGCTTAAGATTATAAACTTCAAGTTTTAAAAAACAACAACGTTATAGTACGTCGTGTCAAATGACACACCGTTTAAAATGCCTACATTTAAAGTTCACCAATATAATGACGTAAAAACTAAATATGATATGACGTTAGCATACATATCATTCAATCTAATCACTCTAAAGTACAAATCAATAATTTTTATTGATTAAGGGGCTGGGTGAGTTATTTTTATTCGGGTGCCCAGGGAAGGTTTGGAGTTGGTTGGGACAGATTTTATACACGAGTCGGTGACGTTTTCACCGAGGCAGGGTTCGGAGCTAGACCATGCATGTTTTGGAATTGTTAGGGGTCGAGTCTATAGTATGGTCGGGGGAGTTTTCACCTAGGCAGGTTGCAAAGTTGGTACATGCATGTTTTAGAATTGAAAGGTAGAGAATTTATACGAGAGTCGTGGGAGTTTATGTTTCACTGAAGCGTGTTTCAATGTTGGGACATCCATGTTTTGGAATTGGATGAGGTAGAGTTTATACTAGGGACGGAGGTGTTTTGGTTACATCGAGGGTGGTTTCGAAGTTCGTACATGCATCCTTGGAATTGTTAGGGGCCGTGTTCATACTAGGGTCGGTGAAGTTTTCACCGAGGTAGGTTTTGAACTCGGAACATGTATGTTTTGGAATCGGTAGGTTTAGAGTCCATACTAGGGTCGGTGAAGTTTTCACCGAGGCAGGTTACAAAGTTTGTGCATGCATGTTTAGGAATTGTTGGCAGCCGAGTTCATACACCTCGAAGTAATGCTTTATTTATATTTAGATTTAACACATTTTACTCTAAAAACACGCATTATATGTCCTATTAATCTAACTGAAATTCTAAACTTATTGTCATTTTTTTCCCGATTACTTAACCCTTCTAAACTTAGATCTGCAAAATATGTGATAAGTTTCAGTTAAACTGTAACTGGTCCCATTAAAAAATAATCAACGACTCATTAGCAAAAAGATTTTACATAGAACAGCATACACGCTTTGCCTTGTTTATTTTCATGAAATTTTTAAAAATTCAAATACATGACTGAATCAAAGAAAGGTAGCGAAAGAATAATATTCTTGGCACTTAATTTGAGATGTTTTCACTTAAAAAAGGATTAAGGAAAGTAACGCAAAATTCATATATATATATATAAATAAATAAATATATATATATATATATATATATATATGTATATATATATATATATATATATATATATATATACATATATATAAATATTGTTATACACATACACCAATCATATATACCTACCTACATACAGTATATAAATAAATATTCAAACAAATATATATATAAATATGACTTTCATAATTATTTATCTGTTTGTATATATATATATATAAATAGAAATATAAATAGAAATATATATATATATATATATATATATATATATATATATATACGGTTAGACAAACCCAGGACATCTCATAAAATCACTATAATTAAAAAAACAGGTTTTGAAAGAGGGCTTAAAAACTATAACTTGATAGAATCAATCAAAATACGTTAGAACATTTTTAAGCATTTCATTAATTGTATGTGGATTCTATAACCAATATTTATGCCCAATAAATTAGAAATGATTTACATTGATTGTTAGACGAATGATATAGTAATAAGTAATATGTAAACTTTACCTTAAAAGACAAATCATTTATGTATGTGCGTTGTTTAGAGAAAACTGCAGGTTTTTTTTTAAATTCTAATTTTAGATTTGTTATGCAGCTTATTTCCTAAAAATCTACAACTATGGACAAAACAAGCGCAGTTTACCCAGGTAAGATACATAAAATATGACAAAAACTAATACAAAACAGGTATCCATATGTGAAGATATAATTTATTGTAGAAGTTTAATAAAATATAGTTGCATTTTACTATTATAATGCATACATCACCCTGTAGACAATCACGAAGCTGAGATGTGCTATGGAGGAGAAGCTGCGAGACAAGAAAACATTAATGGCTGTACAAAGAATCCAGGTCACAAGGATTTTATACCTCTGAAGGATTTCAATATAAATTATCTACCCTCTCGTTACCATGACAATGACCTCATGTTTGAGACAATCAAAGCAATGGCAACCCTAACTGTCCATGTAAAGACCATATTCACAAGTCTAGATAAACCAGAGTTTTACCCAGGCACTCAAGTTCCATATCCATGTTATAAAGACAGAGGAAGTCACGTGATGAGGTTAGGGACTGGAAGAGTGGTCCAGATTTTCAAGTACACAGAACGAGACGGAATTTGTCATTGTGCTAAATGTCAAGACTCTGCCACATCAAACAAAGTGTATGGCGTCCTAGGTATTTTGACAGCCAGACACATGGTATTTGACGACAGTGAAGCGAGACAGACCACGTGTGTTTTAGGTTTTGATGACGATGAAAGTCACGTAACCAGTCTAACCGGCTGGACTGTGGAAGAAGCAGACGTTGAGAAAGACAGGTGTTGGTTGAATTAAGTCACATGTGATCTAGATTTTATTGATGAACTGGTCACAAAGTGGCGACATTTTGAAGATCTTTGTCGTGAAGTAAATAAAATATACGGGAGATTTGCTGATGTCGATAAGTTGACCGTTATTGTATCAAATCCTCATGGTTGTCCTAAAGTAACTGCTCTTCAGAAATTCTGAGTATTGGTAGTGTTACCCAGGTCTCTAGTTTCCTGTTGCACTATATTTCAGAATACTTTTAATAATCTAATAGTGCGTGTGTTTATAGAATGAATTACCAATTTACATAATCATGTGATGTATAAACAATGACAATATCATGTATATAGGTCTGTGTCACTATCACATTTCTAGGCCATTGCCAGGAGTTTTTGGCATTCATTAAAAAAAACCTCATAACGTTTATTTAGTAACTCCAACCCACCTCTTACCTCCATTTATTACATACTACTGCATTTGTCACATTTCAGCATACTACTTCACGTCTTTCGAGTTTTTCTTTCTCAAATATCCAATTACATGGCTAACATTTATACATTCTAAAAGATTTACACAATGTTTGTAAACGTGAGAATAGACAACAATGACTAAAGTATAGAATATTAATTTTTAAACTGCTAAAGAGCAAGATAAAACATTTTCTTAACTCAACTCTACTCTCTGCCACTTTTATGGTGATAGAAATCAAATCTCTCTTCCCGTTATTCATTAACTAACTGTTACAGAATTTGAAGATGGGTTTACATATTTCATACACAACAAAAAAAGTTAACGATACATTCTCAGTGTAATGATATTTTACTGTATCACATTTTAACGCATCATTTAGTTGTTGTTGTGCTATTATATTATTACGTGTTTAAGCGCGTCAGATATTTTTACTGGTTCATGGAAAATATTTTGTGTAATTAAAAGTTGCGTAGGCATTTACAATTAATACAATAAGGATTTTGCTATTATTTTGCTGGATTCACTATGCAATTCTATGATAAACTCAAGAAAAAAGTGTACAAAATATCAAGTTTTTTTTACATCTGAAAATCTTTAATTTCTGTATACCCAATTGAAATAGTCGCTGACTTCCAAATTGTTTTAAAAGACAGATATATAAATTAAAACACAGTGGCTAAAGAAACAAAAGAACACATTTAAGCCTAGTGTATAAAGCACCGCAACATTGCGTCCTTTCGGGAATTCCTGTTTGATACAGTATCACGAGACTCTTATGTGGCGTTTTTAGCTTATTTTTGACACTTGTAGCGGGGTCACTAAAAGACACAGGCTAAGAAGATTTTTTAATTTCATTTTAATTCCTCTTTTTTCTATATTTCTAATAATAGTATCTGCTTGTTTAAAATATTTTTGTCACAGTAAGAAGACAAATAGATTAGAAAATAGCTGGATGGATTAAAAAGAAGGTAAGGATAATGCTTATGTAGCTCGACAATATAGCCCATATTTATAGGCTACACATAGCCTACGTTAATATATATATATATATATATATATATATATATATATATATATATATATATATATATATATATATATATATATATATATCTGTATTTAATCAATATTATAATATCTATCTATATTTAAGTATAATGTGTATGTGTATGAATACTTATTTAAAGAAAAGGATTTGGCTACCCTAGTTATGTCAGAAAGTATGTTGGGAAAAAAACATGAATCAGCTGATTGCCACAGAGACCTTGCTACAATACCGAGAGTTTTCTATACTAACCTTGCAAATGCGATAGGGTCCGAAAGTATATCATGCTTTTATAAGACTCAAACGAAAAGCTGCATATGATCGAGTGCTGGCAATAACGAGAAATCGAATGGGATTTCAAGAAAAACAAAATCATGATTTTTGACACCTCATATAATCGAAAAAATGTTGAATTAACTACACACCACATTCAACCTATCTATGATAATTTGGGGCTAAAATAGTGAAGTTAAAAGCGGATATGACTTAGGCAGTAAAGACACGGGATTGTCTTCAATTGAAGGCTAGAGATATAAATTTTGTGACTGTACTTTCTATCGTCATATTTCGGAACTGTGTGATACTTTTTTTATGCCTAAAATATTATAATAATCGGTTAATACGTTATAGAACATTGCTGGATAAGAGCGGCATACTTTCAGTCTCCCACACACGAACGCGTACATATACACAAGCACACATAACACAAGCACAAGAACACATGCATACGAGTGTACAGTCAAAAAGTACACAGACAAGAATACAACAAATCAATTGTCTTACTTAGGTACGCGTAAAGCATGATTTCGCACGATGGAAACACTTACCCTGTATACGAGCAAGTAGGTATTGAGTTTTCAGACCATCCAATAACTTAAACTTCCCTGCCCCGAAAACTTACACATTCCCGTAAGTACCATTTTTGAATAAAGATTTTTTTAAAAGTGATTGTTTACATTGATTTTTGCCTATTTAAGGTAGATGTAAATCTGATCATTTCCCTTTAATGTTAGAAATAAATCTAGACATATCTATGTACGCCAGAAATAGGTCTCCTTATTTCGTTATACAGTTAAGTCATTATCAGAGTTCCTTCACTTTATTTAGAAATAATTTCTGAAAGCTTTCCAATGCTATGTTGAATGTTATTACTTTACCAAATTGTATGGCGAAGATTTTATAAAATAACAAAGTGTGCTAAGGACAAGGAGTACAAACTTTACATATTGTGACTTTCAGGATGTTAATAATGACTGTTCCCGCTGTTCTTTGCTACAGCAGGTACTTTAATACACACAATACGTTTGTCAGACACATTTTTAACCCTCTTTTATGTCGTATTATCTTTACTTGAACAAATATGACACAAATAGACCACACGTTATTTAACCAATGCGTTTTCTTAACTTCCCATACACAAGTAATAGCGGGGAAATCAGACAACCGGGACATTTTATAGGTTATAAATAGAATTTCGTAGTACCTGACTGGACGGCCATTTTGAAAACATTTTAATTCGCATCTGAAGGTAGAATTTAAGATTGTTGTTGATGTATTACTTTATATTCTTAATAATATAGGCCTAGATTTAAAGATGTATCATGTACGGCAATTAATTGGGATTATTGTATTAAAAACGCAACGGAAACCAAATTAGGCAATAACTTAATTTTTTAAAAGGTTGATCTGTATTATATTTAGCTATGTTAAGACTAGTTAGGAGTGTAAAAATAGTTTCTTATATAAATGTAACACATTTAACATATAAGCCTATCTAGTTTTTAGCAACAATTTAGAAACTGTCCGTAAAATGTTCTTGTCCTTTAATTGATTTAGCTTTATTCTTCTACTTCTAGTTTTATAATTAAATATATACAATAAATAAAAGGCAAGTGTTATAGAACATTATTGGACATTTTTATTTATTAATCAAACATGTGTGTGATGTATAAATGCAATTGTAGATGTAGCAAATACATTTTTTCCCAACACACTAGAAACAACGACATACAAGTTATGATGCAAGAGGAAACAACCAAATTTACAGTCAAGTTATTGATTCGTAGTCCAAGTACAGGGTTGTGCTGCTCTTAAGTCTAAAGCATTCAGTTTCCCGTCATACAGTGAGGTAGGTGGGCGGCTGAGGTAAAATAGCTCAAAACGTCACCACCCGACTCCTCCCCGTTATCTGTCCTTGGAGGGGAAGTGGGTGTCTTGTAGTGTTATTGCTCTTCATTCAGCAGGGGAAGTGGGTGTCTTGTTGTGTTATTGTACTTCATTCAGCAACTTATATGCGACCATTGAAGGGGTAGGACTTGACATAATTATGTGGTCAAGACTGAATTTGCAACAGACTGACTGATAGCGTAAGTGACGGCGTTGAAATGTACGGCCAGTTTTACCAGTATCTCGGATCTAAATGGTAAAGTTTCAGTGTGAGACGTTACTTGTTAGTGAATATTTGTACTTTAACCACGTGACGACCTCGTATGTAGGCTCCTATCATAGTGTAGAGGGATGTAGTATTTTCGCCGTTTGAATTGGCAAATACTATGGGCCTACATTCTTTACAAGGACATTAAAGGGAGGGGGTTGGAGAGAGAATTGCCTGATAAGGAAGCTTTACACCCCCACCCCATAACCATCCCTCCCCCCCCCCCCCCCCCGAAGAAGTGCTTAAAAGAAACAGTGTTCTTTCTGAAAAACAAATAACGTTCATCATTCCCATAATTAATGTTTTCTAGTCTTGAGTATTGATGATGCATATGCCAGAAGGGATGATACAACCTTCAACTATAATGCATAAATAATTATTAAAATATTTAGCCTTTATAAAATAGTTGCAACAAAATATTATAGCTCCGAGGTACACATTAAACAGCTTCTGGACCCATAAACGAAGCAATTAGATTTAACATCAATTCCATAATTAATAGTAGAGACACTGGTTAACATAAAATTGGATCCAACACATAATCGTCAACAGATTTAAAATGTGGCAATTAAAACTTGCGGTATCGACACCCAAAAAGAAATCGAGTACTAGCATCAATTACCTTAGTGTTAGATTATGCAAAAAAATTAATAATTAAAAATAAGTAAAGTTATGTAAATAATTTTTATATCTAGCATTTATTTAGCAGATCAAACTAATTTGCAATCAAAATTTGAGTAGTTATATATAACTTGATAAATAGTGTCCGGAGTGAGTTCGTGTCTTTTTATCGATACTAAAATATTTATAAAAAGGAGCAATCATTTGTAGCAGACGTTCTCACTTCCTTGGTCGCCCGATTTGTTTTAATGGAGCTGCTTTCAACTCTCGGGTTAGTCCGACTTAAAAATAAAATTCATAGCAGATCTTACAGTCTTATCTGAGTAATAGAATCTAGATTCCGATGATTACTTATACCAGTGTCTGACAATATGTTCTTCCGGCCAATGATCTGCGTTGTACCGTGAAGTCTAAAAATAAAACGTCAACATAAACAAACTCACTTTGGCCTAAATAGGTCGCGCTAGGCACCGAGAGAACAGAGATGTGTAGTTTTTGTAACATAAATACTTTTTGCATAGTGATTATGAAAATAATAGGATTTGGAGAGGTGCCATAACAAAAAAAAACTATCTCCCTTCATTATCATTAGTGCTAATTAATTAATTAGCTTAATTACAATATGTTAATTATGCTAATTACTTCGTTAATGCACTTGTGGGTTCGTTTATAAGGTGTGTTTTTTTTTTAAAGTTTTTTTTTGTCTTGAAAAGACTTCTTGAACTTAAATATTATCATGACCAGATTAATTAATTATGTTAATCCAGTGATTAACATAATTAATTTGATTGTTTTATTCAGATGTCTATTTTATAGTTGAATAGTTTGATTAATTTTTAAATTAATTATACAAGTACCCCAAATTATAATTATAAACATTCCTTAAAATACCCAATTGTGTTGTGGCTGGGGTAAGTTACGGTAAGAGGAGTGGATATGTGTATTCTGGCAAACATGCATATCTGAATTAGGATTTATTTCAGACAATTTTTTTTATGGAAGATAAAGAATGCTTAAAATAGATTATTTACAATGGTCAACATTTAATTTTTATTCTGCACTTTGTGGGGGGGGGGGGGGGGGGTTGGATACACCCCCTTCCCCCCCCCCCCCCCCCCCCACCAAGCGTGGCCAGGTCTGAGATATTTGTAAACAGTATTATTTTTTAAACAGCCTACCACCCCTCCCCGACCCGAACATAATAGACAACGATCTATAATACTTTATAGAACATACATATATTTTACTAATTCCCCCCCCCCCCCCTTCTACGTGGGACATAGGAATCGTCCATAAACATCGTCACATTTCAGAGACGGGGGGTGGGGGGTCGCAATTTTTATTGTAAACTGTGGGGAGGAGGAGGTAAACTTCGTCAAAAAAGTGACATCTTTTAAACTTTCCATGACCACTGCGTGTATATTGATTATTAAATTCCAATCCCAATAAAATGTAACAAAAATCGTTTGACCGCGTAGATAATCGTGGTTATAAATATGTCCATGTATTTTCGTTTTTCGTATTAATAACATAAATCAGGCCTTTTTTGGTGCTTGAGAATCTTTACAAAGCAGTACAAGGTCAAGGCCATATGCAAATTTGCTTACGTCACTTTAAGTAGGTGAGAATAAAAAACACACAGCACTCGTCAAATTTTAAAAATAAATGCCCTCCTTTTCAAACATGTTTCTTGTTAAACGTATAGCCATACATAAAACAAAATGTGTTCACATTTTCTTAACCCTTACCCACTTTCATTTACAAATAATATTTTAAAAAGATTATCCTTATGTCAGGGCCAACTAATTAGGCATAGGCCCCAAACCAATAAAATATATTATTACTATTAACATCCCGGGCCGAATGTGTGTTACACCTAGAGCCCTAGACCTACACGTCTGAGCCTTCGAGGGTCATGTGGTGATCTAATTAATATTCATAAATGGCGTTGGAATAATTTTTTCTGCATGGATATGATGTCGTATTTTGTAAGTAGGATAATTTTTTTTCCTTTTTATTAATTATCTATACCTCCATCAAAGCGTTTAATCAATAAATTCAGCCGCTAAGCCGCTGTTCGTCGAAATACTAGATTTAGATCTAGATGTCGGGTGTCCATCTAAACTTTTGAGACATCACGTGACCTCATTTTCCCGCCTTGACCACTTTGCCATCGATCGGTTACAGTTTAAAATTAATTACATACCAATATCCCCACGTTCTAGATAATGCAAATTTAAAACAATGCAGCATTTAACACCCTTGTCTATAAAGTTAACGTTGCTTTGTGGCTTTACGCTAAGAAATTATATTTTGGCATTTAGCTGCGCGGGCTAGCCTAGATCCGTGCTTTGACCTAATTTGGAACACGTGCCGCGCAACCCTCCGCGGTGTGCTGTTGACAACTTTGTTTGCATGCTTTACTTCAATACGCAATAAAATATGATCAAAATAAATTTATTGTCTGTTTTCTTTGTATTATTTACATACTTTCGGCATCGGCCGATGAAACACGCACTTTATAAGCGTTTTGGTAGACTTGACAAAATATTAGTGCACGAAAAGGCAAATATTTAACAATGATTGCTTTTTCGGACGTCAATATTTTGAGATTTTGTGGCGTCATCATTGAAAAAAACGACTATCTCCATTTTTTAAAAGGGTCATTTTTCCCTCATTTTGAAAAAACGCGTTGCGATTTGAACTATAAATTAAATTTAGGCTTCAAAACCGCTGTTTTGACACACCGCGCTGATGACGTCACGCCTTACCAAAACGCTTAGAAAGCGCGTATTTCATTGGCCGATGCCGGATGTAGTCAAATCCCGGAGACTGGTATAAGCAATTAACCCTAGATTCTACTGATCAGTTTGGTAAACATTTAAAAATAAAATTTAAATAATTGTATTAATTTATTGGGCCCTAATACATTTATGATTTTAAATATCAGAAATTAAAGAAGAATCTAGATCTAGATCTAGAATCTATAATCTAGATCTATCTAGATCTAGATCTATCTAGATCTAGTCTAGATCTAGATCTAGCTAGACAAGATCTAGATCTAGATTTAGATTAGAATATTCTAGATCTAGATCTAGATCCAGAATCTAGATGTGAGATCTAGATCAGATCTAGATCTAGATTATCTAGTCTTGATCTAGAATTCTAGCTAGAAATTAAAGAAGCATCTAGATCTAATCTAGACTAGATCTAGATAGACTAGAATCTAGATTTAGATCTAGATCTAGAATCTAGATCTAGATTTAGATTAGAATATTCTAGATCTAGATCCAGAATCTAGATGTGAGATCTAGATCTAATCTAGATCTAGATTTCTAGTCTTGATCTAGAAATCTAGATCTTGAGGGACTAGTCTAGAATCCAGATCTAGAATCTAGATCTAGAGATCTAGATCTAGATCTAGATTCTACTTTTCAGTTTTCTAGATCTAAGCCCACATCTAGATCTACATCTAGCTCATCTAGTTTCTTGATCTAGCTAGTCTAGATCTAGATTTCTATACTATATCTAGATAGATCTAGAATTATAGCTACAGAGTATATATCTAGATACTTAAGACTTTAAGACAAGTTAAGAGTTAAGAGTAGTACTTTACTTAAGTAGATCTAGATCTATTATTAGGCGGTTGATAGAATCTAGATCGGTAGTTGTAGATCTATAGGCCTATTAATTATGTAGTAGATCTATAATAATATATCATGATAATCTAGATCTGGACAAGATAATAGATCACTAGATATATTGAAAATCTATTCTATATCTGTTCTAATCATCTAATGATATAGATATTCTAGATCTACATCTAAATTCTAGTATTAAACTGGATCTAGAAATCTAGACTAGATTGGATCTAGATCTAATTTCATATCAATACAACTTCCAGAACTGAATCCAATTTAGAAATTCTGTCTACGGATTTTGGGTCATATCAAAGAGTGCAGGTTAAAATTAAGATGCAGAATTCAACCAATAAGTATACAATAAAAATAAAGCAAAGAAAATAGATTCTAAACCTGAAAAGTAAACCTTAAGTAAATTTAATCAAATTAGTCCATAACAAATAATAGTAGGTGTATCATTTTTAAAGTTTTATAGTATTCAGTATGAAGTCTTAAACCACCTAACCAAATGTTTGGTACTAATATGTCATTTTACAGTGTAGTATTTTAGCCTAATTTATTATTGCATATTAATGCATTAATAAGTATAAACATCATTGGGGATTTATAGAGGTGTATTTTCAATTTTTATGTCAATTTTTTGTTTCAACAATTAACTATGCTATAGAGCTATTCATAAGTAGATCTACAAAAAAATGAATATTGAAAGACAAATGGATTCTCTTTCAGAAGTTAATCTTCATACATTTTATTTAGGCCTGAGAATATATATGAAATACTAACCATTTTTATGTGACGACTGTTATTGCATGCACATGCTCTATTCTATTTTTATGTTCATAATAGTTCAAAGTTAAATGTTATAACTGATTTTTATTAAACTCATTAATGATCCAGGCTACTTAGGTATCTTGCTGTAATTACTACCAAACAAGATTCTTCTCATAAAATATTTTTATTTGAAATGTGTTTTAACTTCATCTGAACTTTTGGGCATGGGAATATTCTAAACTAATTGGATTAGGCAATGTATCCACAGAAGCTGTTAAACATTCACATTGTGTATAATACTTGTTTAAATAAGTTACAGTTTCTGCAAACTTAGTGTAGATGTTTTAGTTGCTATTTCCAATGTTTAAATAAAATACTTTATATATTTATTAAACATAGTAGAGGAAAGTTAACAACCAACATGCTTATAAGTATATTAAGACTATATTGTTTAGAAAACAGTGCAATTAAACTGAATATTGATTAGCTGAGAATCAATTGAAATATTTTTTCTAGGTTAACACTTCTGACTTTTGAGAAAATAAATTATCTTTTAAAAAATAAAAAAAAAATCTAAATTTATTCATCAAAATAATCAGATACTTTTGTTTTCAAGGTTTAGTGGACACGTGAGTGACAGCTAGTGAATATCCCAATATTTGTATCAAAATTAATCAGGTAATTTATTATGTAAGCTGCAATTTTAAGGTCTTATTTTCCAATATAACTCATTCATCAGAAAAATAAATATTTGAAAATCACATTTAATTAAAATTATTAATATGTTTACCAGAAGCTAATATCAAATAAATACTAAGCTGATTACCATAGGTGCTATGTTTATAGCCAACAATTATCTTAATTTTTTTCATTTGTAGTATTAATTTTATGTGTTTTTCACTACTTAGAAGAAACAAATCTATTTCAAGTTACTACATGTTTCTAATACTAGAGAAACGTTGATATTCAGATGTAAAGTTAATTCTACAAATTCTTTTTTGTTTACATTTTTTATTAGTGCACTTATGAAACCTAGTTACTATTTGATATTAATGTTATATAATCATATCTACAGTAAAACAAACCATGAAAACCCAAAACAAAGCGAGAAAAGGAAAATTGGAGCCACCAAGTACACCTGAAGGTAGAGCCAGATACATGATAAATCATTCTTTTAACCAAATCTTTAAGTAATTTAGCTAATTTATAAATTATTTTGGCATTTTTAACACTCAAATACTTTAAAATCAACTTCTTATTAACCTTTATGTGATATCCTTAAGTGTAAAAACAAAATGTTCAATACCCAATGAATTCTATGGAAATGTATTTTCTTACATACATGACTATAAACTTTAAGAGTGTATCAATAACACTGTAAGAGTTTATCTCAGTAATGCCACATTTATTGTCCCTGTAATTATAAAGTAATGTATGTGTTATTTTCTTATTATTTATTTTAGATGTGCCATGCTGTGAGAGTCCAAGAAAAGTTAACAAAAGTGACCAAACAGGTGTCTTTATTCCAGGTGAGATATGACAAACATAAGACAACTCTAGTCTAAACAATTATAAATCTGTGCTAGTGATAACATTTAGATGACTTTAGTACAGTAAATGTAAAGTTGATGAAATGAAGGACATGGTAAAAGTTTAATTTATATCTATATCAGTTTGCTAAATTAAGTGTTAGTGTAAACATAGTATAATCAAAATAATAATAGGTGCATTTTATATCAGTGTTTACATTTTTAGGCTATTTAAACAATCTGTTTCCCCTATTCCTGTAGGAAATCATGAAGCTGAGATGTGCTATGGAGGAGAAGCTGATCTACACAAACATGTTACTGGCTGTAAGAAAAATCCAGGTCACAAAGATTTTTAACCTCTTAAAGATTTCAACTCAAATTGTCTCCCCTCGCATTACCATGGCGACGAGCTTGTGTCTGAGACAATCAAAGCATTGGCAGCCGAAACTGTCCAGGTAAAGACTAAATTCACCAGTCTAGAGAGACCAGAGTTTTACCCAGGCACTCAAGTTCCATATCCATGTTATAATGACAGAGGAAGTCACGTGATGAGGTTAGGTACCGGGAGGGTGTGTGGTGTGTTAAAGTACACAGAGAGTGACAAAACGTGTCGTTGTGCCAAGTGTCAAGTCTCTGCCACACCCAGCAAAGTGTGGGGGAAGATTGAAGTGTTGACAGCCACACATGTGGTGTTTGATGACAGTGAGGCGAGACAGACCAGGTGTGTTTTAGGTTTTGATGACAATAAAAGTCCAGTGGTCAGTCTTGATGGCTGGGAGGTGTGGGGTGGGGCAGGCATTGAGGGAGACTGGTGTTATTTAAGATATGCGACATGTGACTTAGAGTTGGTTGATGAACTGGACAAGATGTGTCAGCGCTTTAATGGTCTATGTTGGGAAGTATGGAACAAATACAGGAGATTTGATGATGTGGACAATTTGACCGTTATAGTGTCACATCCTCATGGCTGTCCTAAACAGGTCTCTGTAGGACGATGGACACATAGACGTGAGAGGTTGGATGATGTTTTTGATGATGATGACCCCTACACCAGGTACTGGTACACAACATGTACATGTCCAGGCTCCAGTGGAGCGTCTGTCTGCAAGCTGGGATATGACAGGTTGTGGTATCAACATCCCCACAGTGGATCAAACTCTGAAGGAAATTATAGTGCGGAGTGTTGGGGCTGATGTAACTGTTAGTTCTCTCCCCTTGTCTACACAATGTAAACAAACAAAATGGCGGAACCTTCCACGTCATTAAACTGATTGTGTTAAAACCTGCATGCCTTGTGAACATTTTATTACATTTAAATAATTAAAACAAATGTTTTGATTGACACAAACCGTTTAAACGTTATAATTTGCATCTACCACAATGTATTTTAGGCACATTTCATGTTTAATGTTGTAAATATTATCTCTGTAACAAATGTCGGCAACATAGTTGGTTCAACCTTACCATGAATTGTAACTTTACATATTACATTAAATGCTATTTTTTTGTTTACAAAATTATTACATACTAGAAAATAAATGAACCAGATAAAACTTATTTGTTTTGTTTTCTTAATTTATTTTTATAGACTAATTAGAATCAGCAAATTGTTATCAAACAACTTTTTGATACTGTTGTTGGTATTATCGTTATGCTGTCGGCGGTTTTAAAACATTCCTAATTCAATGTAACGACAAGGCCGACATGTAGCCTATATATGGATAAATAATGTCTAGTTATGATCTACTTCAATGAAGTGAAGTTAAAATAAACTTAACTGTTACCAGACACAACCGTTAAGATCTACATCTTGTGTTCTCCTACTCCAATAGAAATGTTAAGTGGGATCGGAGTTTGTCTCTCTGATAAACTGACACTTGTGTAAACATTTTCTTTATTCTTATTTCTTCTAAATACTTTCAACAACTGGTGATAGAGCATTCGCATGTTGAAATGTAAGTCTCTTGTTCCTGAGTCCATCCAGCTCTGATGGGTACCTGGGTAAAACTTGGGAAATATAAACCCGTGTGTGACGACCCAGTTGATTCATAAGCCATGTTGAAAGAAATATCTTAACTCTATTTCATCAGCTAGATTGACCTTCACATTTTAAAGATACCGTTACTTTTTTCGCTTTTATGGCAAAAGCTGGTAAATATTTGGAAAATTTAAAACCATGGTTAATGCACAAAACCAACGGTTCAAAACCAGCTCGCAAAACACTTAAAGGTTATACGGGCATGTTTTATTTTGAAGTATATTTTAGATCTTATGTAATTTATGTAATATAAATCAAAGTAATTACAAGCTTTACTGGTAAAAATATACCCGACATTTTATCTGACAAATGCTAGTTGTTTTTTTTTATAAGATACACGTCTTGTGTTGAAACTAAATAGGAAAACTTTTACGGTCAAGGGGAAGCAACAATTAAAATGTTTTAAAACTATAGATTTTTGTCATTATCTTTCTTTTTTTAACATGTTCCAACCGATAACAAATTTTGTATAACTGGATGCAAAAATATATTTCTTTTGTAATAGCAGAAATGTTTTTCATAGCATTTTACTACTTTCAATACATGACAACCATATAAAACAGTAAAATATATATTAAAGGAACTTATTGAAGCACTTAAGTCCTATAAATATAAGGAAGAC
Source organism: Physella acuta (assembly GCF_028476545.2). NCBI lineage: Eukaryota > Metazoa > Mollusca > Gastropoda > Physidae > Physella > Physella acuta. Next base: position 177,173 of record NW_026731669.1, read on the forward strand.
TGTTTTATATTGTCGAATCTACATTTCTCCTAAACCGTCATCTGTGTATTGCTAGCTAGACAGAAGCTCTTTATACTTCACTCATTTAAATTTAAAAGAGCAATATATAATTCATTAAACTACAATTGTATGGTTATGTTATTGTAAACATTTTGTATTTGCAAGATAAAGCCATCTACATTAAAATTAGGAAAACGATTTTCGTTATCTTATTTTTTAAGTCCTTGTATCTTTAGAGAAAACTTATTATTGTGTAAAATAAAGAGAAATCTGTTACATGACTAGCTCAAACAATCTGTTTGGCAAATTTATAAATTAGTGAAGACTTTTGAAATCCACGAAGTTTTAAAATAGAATAGAATCTAATTCAGAATGAACTATAACGTAATTACTATTTCTTTCTAAAAATCGTTCCCATGATCCCATCCACTATCATTCACTACACCAGACTTTCTTCTCCTCGACTTTATCTGACTTGAAATGCAGACATTATCAGAATTATCTTCACTGTTGTGACACAATGTAACATGTAGTATAACCAGGTTGTAGCTTACCTTAGCCTTTAGCCAGTCAGAACGGTCTTATCAACAATGAGAGAACGAGTTGAAGCCAATCATTGTTTTACGCTAAGTCATGAAGCAATGTTAATATATTAAGTGCAGGTTGTAGAGGTAAAATGTCCTATCCGTTTAAAAATTCTTTGAAGACAACACAATATAACAGAGTGCTTTAAAAAAAAACATGTTAAATTTCTCTATACTCAAGAAACGAAGTTATTAACCTCCATCGTAATATAGGGACAGTCATATATTGTATAGCAAAGCAATGGTTATATTATATAATGTCTTCTTGACTTGTGTAATGTTTTATTTAGTTTTGGTCATTAGGTCATTAGGTATTGGTGCCTTTGGACTTTAGTTTAGGCGTATTGATTAACTTTGCATGGACAAAGTTTCAATGGTCAAAGGGAAGTAAAAATAAAAATATTTTTTATGCAATAGAATTTCATGGTTGTCTTTCTTATTAGTAAATTCAGAACAATAATATTTTTTGCAAACGTTATCGTAAACATGAATAGAAACAATACCAAAAGAGATGGTACACTATCAGCACCAACGAATACGACAAATCGTGTCGTTTAAACCTTACAGAAAGAGTCTTCAAGTGGCTGTTAAACAAAAATTAAACACGTTTTTTCTCTGCCGCCCACGAATTAAGCTTAATGTTCAGGCCAGCCTAAGAAGATTTACAGGCCTGCTAGGGGATTCAAGACAATAATAAATCAAGATACAGACAATAGACACAGCTCTATCAGAAACAGAAAAAGATGTCAGACACGATTTGAAACTTTCATATTTTTATAATATCTTCTACTTAAAACAAAAATAGGTCCGTCTCTGTGTGTAAGTATTACCTTCACTGTCGGTCTGCTAGTTTGAACATAACTTTCCAACTGATAGTATCACTTACACCCTCTGTCTTCTAATATCATCTATACAACATATCTAAGATTAAATTATCTGTAAACCAGTGTCCGATTGCTGCATCTCCCAAATACAATATTTACAGACGAACACAACTTAAGCTGATATTATCCCCTACACTCTCTGCCTGCTAGTATCACGTTTATGAATATAGTATACAATTAGTTTTACGCAATCCGCAATGGAGAAATCTAAAAATATAATTCAAAGTTTGACGGTATTTAACATGTAGTCAAGTCAATGCATGTGATCGGTCACCTTCATTTGGTTTCTTTGCGAAATATGGTGATAACGCCACCCATCTGTTTATCCTTTGTCATCGCTAGTCGCATGGACCCCATTGTTCACGTTATAAGGAGAGCAACTAGAATTGTCTCATGGCGTTCCTTCTTGTTCCATGCGGATGATGATGCCGGCAGCTTTTGACTTCGTTCTCTGAGGGTTGTTTCATCTGGTTGACATAAAAGAAGCTATGCAAACAGTTGTGAACGCATGTCACATTATTTAGGTGTTGCTTCTTAGAATTTAAGAAACTCCCGTAAACTTCAGTCAATTGGACCTGATGGTTAACCTTATAAGGATAGCAACTAATACCGTCTCTTGAGCATTTCACCTTATTTAATGCCTTATTTCGATGGTTTTCAAGATAGGCGCTATGCAGTAACACATATTTTGCGATATTAGTATATTTTATGCTTGTCGGCCTAATGATTTGTCGGCTTTAGGGTATATCGGTCTTATGGTCTGTCGGCCTTTTAACTGTCTGCCTTTTTGCTATCGGCCTTTTGTCCATGTCGGCTTTTAGTCTTGTCGGACTTTTGGATGTCGGCCTTTTGTCCCACACCTATTTTCTTCACATAAGCTCGACTTCTACAGTTAGCTCTAATATGACAATTACCTAAGCTCCATATTAGTTAGTGTCACCTATACTCTCTGTAAGATACAATCACCTAGACAATAACCTACACTTTCTCAGAGAGTATCACCTACACCAGGGGTTCCCAACCTTTTTTTTTACTCTATAGCACATTCTAAAATATCGGTAGGGTGGCGGGCACCACCTATTTTAAATCGACAAACTCCTTCCAGAGGCGTAGCGACCCTTCTCGTCACCCTGGGACAAAACTTTCGATTTACACCCCCCCCTCAAACTTTCGATTTCCATCCCCTTCAACCTTTCAATGTTTATGAAAAAATTCTGTCTCTGTCGAATAGTGAGAGGTGGGTACATACGAATCGTTCGGCGGGCGCCATGGTTGTGAACCCCTGACCTACACTATAAGCCAAATAGTATCACCTTTAATCTCTATGTGCAAGTATTACCTACACGGCTAAACTTTCTGTCTGCAATTAACTTCTACAGATGTTGTTTTGAAAACATAACCTATTCTCCTGGACAAAAACCTTCCTGGACATAAACCCCCCGACATAAACCTTCTGGACAAAACCCCCCTGGACATAAACCCCCGACTTGAACCCCCGCGATATAAACCCCCTGGACAAAAACCCCCGCGACACAACCCCCCCCCCCCCCGGATACCGGATAATAACCCCCGGACTGAGGTTTGTATAAAGAAATAGTAACGATGATGTGAACCAAGAAATAAAAAAAATTACTTTAAATTAATTTACATTTTTTACGACTAAGAAATTAGTTTCTTCCTAAAAAAATATTCGAAATCAAGGAGTGAACTTAGTTTTATTTGATCAAAGATCGGGCACCGACAACACATTAGATATAGGTCATCCACAAATGGGAGCCGTGCGCATCAAAGCAACACATTCTTAACAATACAAAAGATGTGAGAAGCTTGGTTCATATCCACCTTGGCACACAGAACCATGGTATAAATATAAAATCAAATTTATTTCTCGACAAATCGTATATTATCTGGAATTGAGTTCGTTCAATCCAATAAAGGAAATTTAAAGGTGATTTTTGAAGGCTATGTTTATGTCAAGCAAAAAGATCTGGCGAACGGCGTTGTCAGTCGAGTGTTCCAAAAGACGCAACAAGGCCTTCAACAACTCTACCAAGTTGATAGTGAATTTGCTCTCAAGCTCAGAATGCTACCTGCGTTGGCCTTTGTTCCCATCGAACACATGAGTTATGCCTTTGAAAAATTATTGGAAATTTTCCCCCAAGAAGCAATGCCAATTGCAGACTACTTTGAGGACTACGATATTGGCAGACCACAACGTCGAGGTCGAAGACAACCTATGTTTCCACTTGACATGTGGAACATGCACACACGTACAGAAGACCATATGCCAAAAACAAACAACTCAGTTGAAGGCTGGCACAGAAGTTTTCAGTCGCATATGGGATGTTGCCACCCAAATATTTGGAAATTTATTGATTTTATAAAAAAGGAACAATCGCTCCAAGAGGTTTATTGTACACAGATTAATTCAGGTCACTGTTTACCGAAACAGAAAAAAAAAATATTGATAGCAGCTCTCAAATTTTAACTGTTGTTAAAAATTTTAATGAGTCCTCCATTATTGAGTATTTGCGAGGCATCGCTCACGATCTGTCTTTTTAAAGTTATAATAAAAATAAGTTTTTTTCTAAAGTTTGTTTTGTATTTATATATTAACTTTGTTTCTCGTCATCTTTGGTTTTTCTTTATAAAAACCTCAATTGGTGGGTTTTTGTCCAAGGGGTTTATGTCAGGGGGTTTTCGACCGGGAGCCGAGTGTAGTGTGGCTGTGTGTAGTGTGGCTGGGTGTAGTGTGGCTGGGTGTAGTGTGGCTGGGTGTAATGTGGCTGGGTGTAGTGTGGCTGAGTGTAGTGTTGCTGTGTGTAGTGTGGCTGAGTGTAGTGTTGCTGTGTGTAGTGTGGCTAGTGTGCCTGGGTGTAGTGTGGCTGAGTGTAGTGTGGCTGGGTGTAGTGTGGCTGGGTGTAGTGTGGCTGGGTGTAATGTGGCTGGGTGTAATGTGGCTGTGTGGGTGTAGTGTAGCTAGTGTGGTCTGGTGTAGTGTGGCTGGGTGTAATGTGGCTGGGTGTAGTGTGGCTGAGTGTAGTGTTGCTGTGTGTAGTGTGGCAAGTGTGCCTGGGTGTAGTGTGGCTGGGTGTAGTGTGGCTGGGTGTAGTGTGGCTGGGTGTAGTGTGGCTGGGTATAGTATGGCTGGGTGTAGTGTGGCTGTGTGTAGTGTAGCTGGGTGTAGTGTGGCTGGGTGTAGTGTGGCTGGGTGTAGTGTGGCTGGGTGTAGTGTGGCTGGGTGTAGTGTGGCTGTGTGTAGTGTGGCTGGGTGTAGTGTGGCTGGGTGTAGTGTGGCTGGGTGTAATGTGGCTGGGTGTAATGTGGCTGTGTGGGTGTAGTGTAGCTAGTGTGGTCTGGTGTAGTGTGGCTGGGTGTAGTGTGGCTGGGTGTAGTGTGGCTGGGTGTAGTGTGGCTGGGTGTAATGTGGCTGGGTGTAATGTGGCTGGGTGTAGTGTGGCTGGGTGTAGTGTGGCTGGGTGTAGTGTGGCTGGGTGTAGTGTGGCTGGGTGTAGTGTGGCTGGGTGTAGTGTGGCTGGGTGTAGTGTGGCTGTGTGGGTGTAGTGTAGCTAGTGTGGTCTGGTGTAGTGTGGCTGGGTGTAGTGTGGCTGGGTGTAGTGTGGCTGGGTGTAGTGTGGCTGGGTGTAGTGTGGCTGGGTGTAGTGTGGCTGGGTGTAGTGTGGCTGGGTGTAGTGTGGCTGAGTGTAGTGTTGCTGTGTGTAGTGTGGCTAGTGTGCCTGGGTGTAGTGTGGCTGAGTGTAGTGTGGCTGGGTGTAGTGTGGCTGGGTGTAGTGTGGCTGGTTGTAGTGTGGCTAGTGTGGCTGGGTGTAGTGTGGCTGGGTGTAGTGTGGCTGAGTGTAGTGTTGCTGTGTGTAGTGTGGCTGGGTGTAGTGTGGCTGGTTGTAGTGTGGCTGGGTGTAGTGTGGCTGGGTGTAGTGTGGCTGGGTGTAGTGTGGCTGGGTGTAGTGTGGCTGGGTGTAGTGTGGCTGGGTGTAGTGTGGCTGGGTGTAGTGTGGCTGGGTGTAGTGTGGCTGGGTGTAGTGTGGCTGGGTGTAGTGTGGCTGGGTGTAGTGTGGCTGGGTGTAGTGTGGCTGGGTGTAGTGTGGCTGGGTGTAGTGTGGCTGGGTGTAGTGTGGCTGGGTGTAGTGTGGCTGGGTGTAGTGTGGCTGGGTGTAGTGTGGCTGGGTGTAGTGTGGCTGGTTGTAGTGTGGCTGGGTGTAGTGTGGCTGGGTGTAGTGTGGCTGGGTGTAGTGTGGCTGGTTGTAGTGTGGCTGGCTGTAGTGTGGCTGGGTGTAGTGTGGCTGGGTGTAGTGTGGCTAGTGTGGCTGGGTGTAGTGTGGCTGGGTGTAGTGTGGCTGGTTGTAGTGTAGCTGGGTGTAGTGTTGCTGTGTGTAGTGTGGCTGGGTGTAGTGTGGCTGGTTGTAGTGTAGCTGGGTGTAGTGTTGCTGTGTGTAGTGTGGCTGGGTGTAGTGTGGCTGTGTGTAGTGTGGCTGGCTGTAGTGTGGCTAGTGTGGCTAGGTGTAGTGTAGCTGGGTGTAGTGTGGCTGTGTGTAGTGTGGCTGGCTGTAGTGTGGCTGGCTGTAGTGTGGCTAGTGTGGCTGGGTGTAGTGTGGCTGGGTGTAATGTGGCTAGTGTGGCTGGGTGTAGTGTGGCTGGTTGTAGTGTGGCTGGCTGTAGTGTGGCTAGTGTTGCTGGGTGTAGTGTGGCTTGGTGTAGTGTGGCTGGTTGTAGTGTGGCTGGCTGTAGTGTGGCTAGTGTGGCTGGGTGTAGTGTGGCTGGTTGTAGTGTGGCTGGCTGTAGTGTGGCTAGTGTGGCTGGGTGTAGTGTGGCTGGGTGTAGTGTGGCTGGTTGTAGTGTAGCTGGGTGTAGTGTTGCTGTGTGTAGTGTGGCTGGGTGTAGTGTGGCTGGTTGTAGTGTAGCTGGGTGTAATGTGGCTGGGTGTAATGTGGCTAGTGTGGCTAGGTGTAGTGTAGCTGGGTGTAGTGTTGCTGTGTGTAGTGTGGCTGGCTGTAGTGTGGCTAGTGTGGCTAGGTGTAGTGTAGCTGGGTGTAGTGTGGCTGTGTGTAGTGTGGCTGGCTGTAGTGTGGCTAGTGTGGCTAGGTGTAGTGTGGCTGGTTGTAGTGTGGCTGGGTGTAGTGTGGCTGTGTGTAGTGTGGCTGGTTGTAGTGTGGCTGGGTGTAGTGTGGCTAGTGTTGCTGGGTGTAGTGTGGCTGGTTGTAGTGTGGCTGGGTGTAATGTGGCTGGGTGTAGTGTGGCTGGGTGTAGTGTGGCTGGGTGTAGTGTGGCTGGCTGTAGTGTGGCTAGTGTGGCTGGTTGTAGTGTGGCTGGGTGTAGTGTGGCTAGTGTTGCTGTGTGTAGTGTGGCTGGGTGTAGTGTTGCTGTGTGTAGTGTGGGTGGGTGTAGTGTTGCTGGTTGTAGTGTGGCTGGCTGTAGTGTGGCTAGTGTGGCTGTGTGTAGTGTGGCTGGGTGTAGTGTGGCTGGGTGTAGTGTGGCTGGGTCAGTGTGGCTGGATGTAGTGTGGCTGGGTGTAATGTGGCTGGGTGTAGTGTGGCTGGGTGTAGTGTGGCTGGTTGTAGTGTGGCTGGGTGTAGTGTGGCTGGGTGTAGTGTGGCTGGGTGTAGTGTGGCTGGGTGTAGTGTAGCTGGGTGTAGTGTTGCTGTGTGTAGTGTGGCTGGGTGTAGTGTGGCTGTGTGTAGTGTGGCTGGCTGTAGTGTGGCTAGTGTGGCTGGGTGTAGTGTGGCTGTGTGAGTGTGGCTGGCTGTAGTGTGGCTAGTGTGGCTGGGTGTAGTGTGGCTGGGTGTAGTGTGGCTAGTGTGCCTGGGTGTAGTGTGGCTGGGTGTAGTGTGGCTGGGTGTAGTGTGGCTGGGTGTAGTGTGGCTGGGTGTAGTGTGGCTGGGTGTAGTGTTGCTGTGTGTAGTGTGGGTGGGTGTAGTGTTGCTGGTTGTAGTGTGGCTGGGTGTAGTGTGGCTAGTGTGGCTGGTTGTAGTGTGGCTGAGTGTAGTGTTGCTGTGTGTAGTGTGGCTGGCTGTAGTGTGGCTGAGTGTAGTGTGGCTAGTGTGGCTGGGTGTAGTGTGGCTGGTTGTAGTGTGGCTGGGTGTAGTGTGGCTGTGTGTAGTGTGGCTAGTGTGGCTGGTTGTAGTGTGGCTAGTATGGCTGGGTGTAGTGTGGCTGGTTGTAGTGTGGCTGAGTGTAGTGTTGCTGTGTGTAGTGTGGCTGGCTGTAGTGTGGCTGAGTGTAGTGTGGCTAGTGTGGCTGGGTGTAGTGTGGCTGGTTGTAGTGTGGCTGGGTGTAGTGTGGCTGAGTGTAGTGTTGCTGTGTGTAGTGTGGCTGGGTGTAGTGTAGCTGGGTGTAGTGTGGCTGGCTGTAGTGTGGCTGGGTGTAGTGTGGCTAGTGTGGCTGGGTGTAGTGTCGCTGGGTGTAGTGTGGCTGGTTGTAGTGTGGCTGGGTGTAGTGTGGCTGGGTGTAGTGTGGCTAGTGTGGCTGAGTGTAGTGTGGCTGGGTGTAGTGTAGCTGGGTGTAGTGTGGCTGGGTGTAGTGTGGCTAGTGTGGCTGAGTGTAGTGTGGCTGGGTGTAGTGTGGCTGGGTGTAGTGTGGCTAGTGTGGCTGGGTGTGGTGTGGCTGGGTGTAGTGTGGCTGGGTGTAGTGTGGCTGGTTGTAGTGTGGCTGGGTGTAGTGTGGCTGGGTGTAGTGTGGCTGGGTGTAGTGTGGCTAGTGTGGCTGGGTGTGGTGTGGCTGGGTGTAGTGTGGCTGGGTGTAGTGTGGCTGGGTTTAGTGCGGCTGGGTGTAGTATACACGTTATAATTCTACACAATACTCTAGATGTTCTAGTATATCATCTGGATCAGGTATCAATAAACTTTTCATCTCGATGGCCGCATCAAGTAGCACTTCGGGGGCCGAATCAATACATTGATGTTGTTTTTAATTATTTATTGAATATTATTTTATTCAGTCATTATTAAATACACATTTCTACACAAGAAAACATATCGTTGTATAAGTAAAATGGAGAAATTGTTTCCTAGATGCCTGAACAGCAGACATTTCTGGCTTTTGATTTAATGTCATTAACATCAACGGTGACCGTCATCAACAGTGACCTGAGATTATCATCAGACAAGTTTGTTCTCAAGTTGTTCTTTACGTATTTCATTCTTGATAATGTTTGTTCACACAGATATGTTGTTCCAAAAATTGAAAAATACATTGATACAAAAGTTTTGGCATTAGGAAAAATCTTGTAAATCCACACCAGCCTTTCATTGAACTTGCTCCTAATAACCTCCATCTGCAGTTCATCTGGGCAACAGGCCACATCTGCTTCAAATGCTGTTCAATCCATGTCATAAATTAGCTGCTGAAACATTAGTTGAAGGTCTTTGATAATCTTGCATGCAAATGACGTGAGAAACTCAGCTGTTGCTTCTGCCATGAAGACATTGTACAAATGAAACTGCTTCCCTTTCCTGACCTGTTTTTGTTCCAATCTTACAAGTGAATAATATACTGCAGAAACATTGGTTGTAGAATATATTTCTTTTTAAATATCTGCTTCACTGTCCAACCAATCCTTTCTTTATGCTTCTAATGTTCTTTCATATATCAATATTCTGGCAAATATGGTTAGTCCAATCTCAGTTATAATCAGCAAATATTTTTTTCAACTCATTAAATAAATCATCATCTGTAACATTGCGTTGTGTTCATGTCTTCATCCACACCTCTAATGAACAGATTCGGTTGCGAGGTGGAGCAGCTGTCCAGCCACTCATCCATTGCAATTGAAAAATTTCAAAACTGTCTAGCCTTTTTCTCTATATGCATCGTAATGCTTTAACCCACTTCTGCAACTCGGCTACTTGTTTTGACTTTTCTGGGCAAAGTTTCTTAGCGCCGTCCAACACATTTCTGGTAATAATGGTTTGCAATGCTGTGATCTGTTTGAAGACATTACGCACTGCTACACGCCTCTATTTTAATTCGGTAAAAACATAACGTCAATGTAAGCGGCTGATCTTGACAGGATACACGTAAGTTTCCATAATTTTTTTAGACAAAAATATCTCCACGCTCCGCATGAGAGGGCCTCGCACGCTGCATCCCACCAGCGGGCCAAAGTTAAGAGACCCCTGATCGAGGTGAATACAATGAGATATAAAAACAAAAAAAAAACAGCTACAGATCGTTTACCCATTTAATGAATACAATACGATAACAAATATACAGCTTTCTTATTGATAATTGTATAAATAGATGTTACAAAGTAGCAATACTTATCAATCATTAAGTTTTCATTAAATATATACATTCTTTTATATCACATTTCCGACACGACCTCAACATTATATCATGTTAGCAAGATCTATTTTGCATAGTAACAATATGGAAAAAACTATAGGCCTACTGAAACATGAGATTATATTATTTTACTTATTTTCAAAGTATAAAATAACATGTTTTAAGATGGTTGGAAATGAAAAAATCCGTGAATTCCTTAATTATATATTATATAATAATTCAATCATTTTATTGTTAACATTTTGCAATTTGCTTTAAAAACCTATGGAGCGTTTTTATATTGTTATTTGATAAACACGTTAACAGCAAGAGATCGATTAAATAAAACACAAGTTTGATTGGTTATTTTGAACCGTTAACTCATATTGATTAATTCTGAGTAATCGATTTTTATCGATTAATACATATTTTTAAGAATAATTTCTCTTTACATTCTTAAAATTAAACAAGAGCAGAGGCTTCAAAAATAATGTTTATTATTATCTACAAGTGTTCAACTTGCTGTAGCTTTCAGTAAAATTTAGCTTACACTTAAACCTAAAGAGCGTATCAAAACAATGCATTATTTCAAGAAGTTTGCAGCATTTGTATTTCTACAAGCCACGATTGGCGCTGACAAATAGTTTAACGTGGCGCTCTATAAACCAGCTTTTCAATCTTCCGAGTTTGAGAACAATACCGCCAATAGAGGAAACGACGGTCGTATGAGTGGCAACATGGGCAGTGGCAATTGTATCCACACATCGCTTGAATACAACGGTTGGTGGATGGTGGACTTGATGGCTGAATACATCATCCAAGCTATAACTCTCACAAACAGATAAGTAACGAAACGTTCAATAATAATAGTAGTATTGTTGTAATCTGTTTATGTAAAAAAGAAACTTTGTTCTTTTATCTTTATGAGCAGCAACACATAAGAAATGAAAGGTCTGTTTAAGGGATTATAAATTTTTATGATTGTAACCCTTCTGGAGTTTCGTAGCAATCGATTAAATGGTGCAGAATTCAGTCTGTTTGACAGATACTCATATATATATACATATATATATATATATATATATATATATATATATATATATATATATATATATATATATATATATATAACTCAGAGATGATTACTACGAAGCAGCAGTTAGACTCAACCACTTCCAAATTGACGTGTTTAAAATAGACCCCAGACTAGCACCAAACTTCCCTTTAAATTCTGGAGAAATGTGTTACAACCAAACAGCACCTGTTGAAACAGGTAACTACACTTGGAACTACACCAAGCCTATTGTTGGTCGTGGCATGTGTCTTTTAAAATAGGTTGATGATACAATTTTCACGTTGTTACTTTTTTTATTTCGAGACAGACTGTCACATTTAAAGACGAAAATAAAATACGCAAAGGGTTACAAATTATGAAAGCTAATACGGAAAGTTGAGTTAGATTTATAGCTGTTACACCAGTGTGATGAAATGTTGGCTTCAGATGAATACATATGCCGGGTAGTCTCTTTACCAGCTCGACATGAGGCTAGGCTTGTTCTAGATTTTGATGTCTTTACAAATATTATTTCTATTTTTTTAAATGTGTGCAACGGCTACGCATATATTTATCATACAGACTTGTTTGTGTGTGTGTGTGTGTGTGTGTGTGTGTGTGTGTCTGTGTGAAAGTGTGTGTGTGTGTGAGAGAGAGAGAGTGAAAGAATTAGATTTAAATATAATTTTTGCTCTTTGAACAGATACACTCAAGAATACCCCAACTTTTGTGCGCTGCGAGTTGTGGCAGAAGCACCAGCTCTTAAACGATTACCTCAACAAGCCACTTAACATCACGTCCTGTTTGATCTTACAGTGTCCAGTTCCATTTCGTGTGCTGTTCAATGTATAGAGAAACTTTACACAGACGGCTGTACTGCTTTCAACTGGTTCCCTTCTACACGTCTGTGTCAACTGTTGAATGTGGATCCGAGAGACGCCACTGCTGTAAAAACAAGTTAATAAAATGTCTAGTGACAATTTAAGCGCAATTCCCTTATGTTATCCATAATAATTTTAAATCGAGATAAATCATAGCTCCTCCTCCTTCGCCTGCGTCTCGCGCAGTTCGCTGCTAAGCCAGCCAGGTCACATGATTTACCCACCTTTCCTTCGCCTTCGACTGCCTTCTTTGCTATATAGTACTGTAATGTATTTTGTATAATGTAATTTTAAATAATGCGGCGTGTAGGGGGTGTTTAGTTGTCGCGCTTTTTAAAAAAATGGTGTGACCTAACAAAGGATATTTTTGAAAACTTTCTTCGGCAATATTGTTCTAAATTATAGCAGAAATCGATTGGTAAATGTTTCAAGTCGCATTTTTTTGAGGTTTTTTTGGCTTTTCCGGGAAATCCAAGAAGGAATTCCGGGAAGTTTTTTGGCCTATGTTCATCCTCGGAACTTGCTTAACATATTTGCTTTTGAAACTAGTCCTCGATATTGCTTCGTTGAGGAGGAGATACGACTTGAAGACGACTTAAAGCTGCGGACACACATCCATACATTCCCAGAAATGACGAGTTAATAAACGCAATTCTCCAGAATGGAAATTTCGCTAAAAACGTTTCTCTCTCTCTCTGATGGCCAGTTCTATATTACAAAATATTTGACATGAATCCAGGCTATACTTGAAGATCATGTCTTGAATCGCCAGTCGAAGATACTGATGATTTAACACACACAAAAATGTTTGGTGATAACCTGTGGTTATTTTATATTAGATGTGCATAATTTATCTATCGATCTATTAAGTATGCGTACATTTTTACAATGCAAATACATTTTTTATATCTGTGTATGGCAGTGGTTGTTAACATTTTCGACGTTACCGAACCTCACCAGTTTCATATGTGCATGCATCGAAACCCTAACCCTAACTCTCGTGCGCATTGACTAAATCCGATTTTGAATCATGTTAGTCTGTGTGTTTATCCTGGTCTCCGCATAACTCCTGAGGCTGACTCACCAAACTCCTGGTGTTAAATCGAGCTCTAGTTAAGTACCACTAGACTAAAGTCTTTTTAATTATAGTAAATACCTATACATCTTTTTTGACAGTGATTTAATGCTCTAATATTAAACACACATTTTTTTCTACAATAAGAACTTTATTGATATTTTTAATTATGAATCTAAGCTTAAAAACCACATTCTTATGATCAAGTTTTACACTTTTTTTTTAATTTTCTGCAAATTACATTTTTTTTATTAAAGATATAATGTTTTTCTAATCAACAAGAGAAAAAAATCCTTCAAACAACATGACGTAAATAAGGCTGTTGTACCACCTTTACAGTTAAGCATTACGGCAATTTACTCAATATTTTAAATTATAAATTGCTAGATGCAACAGATTAAATTTTCAAATTTAAACATAGTTAATTTAGAAATAGGGCCTACAATTAAGAATCAACCATCAAACAGGTTAAGAAATTTTGTTGTGAAATTTAGTCTGCTTTATATATATATATATATATATATATATATATATATATATATATATATATATATATATATATATATATATATATATATATATATATATGTGTGTGTGTGTGTGTATGTGTGTGTTTGTGTGTGTCTGTGTGTGTCTTTTACAAAATGCGTTGTCTAGAATTGCAACAAATTCGTGCTAAACGTTTTAAAAATATATTTTTTAATTTTATATTAATAAAACATTCCTAATTTTACTATGTAGCATAATATATAAGGATAAATAACTATGTAGTAATGATCAATAAAGTGAAGTTTAAATAAACTTAACTGATACAAGACAAAAAAAAATATTTTTTTTCTTGTCTGACACATGATCCTGCCCTATTGACATTCTACATTGAGAATAGTGTTGCAACAATTTTTTATTTGAAGGGGGGATGTGTAAAAGACTGTACTTTTTATATTGTTTACTTGTAATTTTTATTTATATTGTTTTTAGCATGAACTTGTATGAAAGTAGAGGGAAGGACTGTGTGAGCGACCGACTAATCATGTTTTTCTATGCTTTTATGACATATTGCTCACTGACGTTAGGGGAGAGAATGAAGGATATAAAAGTGTTTAAGGTGGACTAAGTGTGCCCGTATAGAAGAATGTATGCTGTCCCTTGTCACTCTGCTTCTGGATTGTACTTGTATTATTATTATATTACTAAAGATTTATTGTCATTATTCCTTATGGATCTATTTTATTACTGTAAATAAAGATGGAAAATGAAAGAACTGTTCATCGTCTCTATTGAAGAAAGAACTCACAATGACAACGTATTGTCACATATATACGCGTGTTACAGTGGGCAAGTTAGCGTCTAAGTAGCAAATCAGTCATAGTTTTAAGATAAGTCATCATGTCAATGTTAATACATTTTAATTTAAAACATGTTGAAGTGGTACTATGTCCCACAAGTTTTATAAGTGTATGCCGACAGCTCAATATAATAGATATAACATCGCTCTATACTCAACAAAAGAAAAATATTAGTTAACAGCACATTAGAGACGAATAGCCTATTTCTTAAAAGTGTAATATCTTCTTAATGTTTTCTTTATTTACGTTCATTTATGACTATTAGGGTAAAGTTACCTTAGTCTTTAAGTATGTAAGCTATGCATGGACATAATTTCATCGTCAAAGGGAAATAATAAACATATTTCAAATGCAAAAGCATGTCATACTTATCTTTCTTTTTAAATGGTTCGGCATAGAAAGGATCTCACACAGCGACATGCCAATTGTGGTTTGACCTATTGTGTCACGCACATGAAAAGAGCCCGGTTACAGTCCAAGAGAAACTATGTGCTGTTGGCATCTAAGAGGGTATTAGTTGAGGGTTAAAAGTGTAAAATCTATGTATTTGGTTTATCGACCTATGTATGGATCATTGGGTCGGTTACTGGAGGATCAGTCATATACCTTGACTAAATAATTCAATATTTTGTACAGATCGATATATTTTACAAATTCCCGAAAGACACTTGCCCGAATGCCGTTTGCCCGAAGGCCGATTTCCCGTACTGACACTTGCCCGAATGCGACAAATGCCCGAATGGACACTTGCCCGAATGCGACAAACACCCGAATGGACACTTGCCCGAATGCGACAAATGCCCGAATGGATACTTGCCCGAAGTAACGTCTAAATGGGAACTTAGCTACATTAAATTCTCGCATAAGTGATGTGTGAGGGTACAGGTGTTTTGATGGTGGTTACCACCAGTTGTGAGGGTGGGGATTTTAAGAGGGCGTCACGAATCCAACAAAACACGTTCAAGTTCAACTATAATTGTTCTTTATTCAAATGTATATAATCAGGTCTTTCTAACTAGTCTAATCTATACTCTCTACTGTTTACTTCTACTACTAACTGTTCACTATACTACTAACTACACACTCCCATGATCAATCCTAACACTAACTGTTCTCTAGCTCTACATATTGCGATCGTCTCCGACCGCTTCCTAACACCTTCTCTACTCTTCGCTAGCTACCTATCAACTGCCCACGCTAACTGATCATGATCTCCGGCCTAACAGTGGCCCACGCTTCACTGGTCAGCTGACCGTCCCACGTGACCGGTCAGCCCTGTGCACCCATTGGCCTCTCTAACCAACCAACTAGGCCTATAGTCTATTTCTGCTAACCTATATCTGCTAAACATGTCTGACGTAATCTTGCGTCATCACATGATGTTTGGGGGTGAAGTGGGTATGCGTAAATTAAAAAAAAAAACACACACGTGATAAAGAAAAACAATAGCATTCAGGTAACAATTACTAAGGCAGGTTTCTGTTCTTGTTATATCGTTAAAACCAACATTTGACATTATAATATATTTTATTTAGGTTTAATAGCAATTGCCATTATGTTATATGTGTTTGTAGAACAAATACACACTGTTGTTCTCACAAAGGAAGAAGGGCTTATTGTAAAAGTTTACATTACCAAGAAACTGATCTAGTATTATTAAATATTTACACTGTTTACTGCATCATACACATCAGTATGATCTGCTGCTATTTAAATTCAGACCCTCCCCCCCCCCCCCCCCCACCAAGATGGCCGTGTTCCTAACGCCTCCTTTTGGACTAGTTCTACTATACATTATATGCAACTTATATTTATAAAATAACTAGGCATACTGCCTAGCTTCGCTTAGGTTTTCAAAAACATTTGATAATTTGAATACTAATTATTTGGTGATGGATGAGGTGTGGAGAGCTTAAATTTAAACAGTAATTTATTATTTTAGAGAAGATGTTGTATGTTGTTTAACATTCGCTTTCAGAGCAAAAATTTGAAAGTACGCAATTTATAACTAAAATAGAATTAGAAATACAGAGGTTCCATTAACAGTATATCTCAAAATTTATATTACATTGACTTTTACAATTAATTTTTTATTTAATTTTTATACGTAAATTAATTAAAAACTTATTTTTAAAAAAAAAAAAATGCTATACTTTGTCGTTTTCTGTTTAAAATAGTATACAATTATTTGAAAAATAATTATTAAAAAGGTTACCTTCCTTGAAAATAGACCAAATGACGTATTTTTTTGTTTACTTTTTTTAAAAACAGTTACTATGCTTATATAAGAAAATATGATATGAACATATTTAACGACTACAATGGCTTTTTCCGACGGGAATAACGTTTTTTTGTTACCCTCCAGGGTCGGTCTACGACCTCAAATAATATTAAGGGGATCGTTCGTCAATTTATTTATATATATATATCTCATATAAGGAGAATTTCACTCGCGGTCATCTTTTAGCCCTGCTCGAGGGCTTTGAGTCTGACCAACAGATTTTCCATACGGCCTAGTCATCCATAGAAGTGTATGCAAAACATTAGCATGATGTACAGAGGTTGAGTAACCTAAAACGTGTGTTGAAAATTCCCTGTTTTTCCAATAAAATACAAAGATTATATAGGGAAATACAACTGGTCAGTTTTGACCGCTTTACGAAGTTTTCCCAGATATGCCGAGTTTTTTGTGACACCCCCAGGTGTTCTTCTACCACCTCACAAAATATCAAGGGGGGTCGTCGGAGGAAATTTTTTTTCGTAATATAGCCCATATAAGGCGCCGGTCAGTCGAGGTCAGTTTTGACCCCCTGTCCGTATGCTTTTCGGCAAACCGTCACCGGCCTTCGTGTTCTATCGCCCGAAGGCACCATCGTGCTAAATTTGACGCGCCTGCGGCGCCGGGAAGTGCCCTATCGGGCACTTGACCACTTTGCTTTATATATATAGATTGATATGATATGCTAGCATACCAAAAAGAGGTTCACAAAACAGCATTAGATAAACCAGTAACTATTAAAGACAACATATATATACATTATATATATATATATATATATATATATAAATATATATATATATATATATATATATATATATATATATATATATATATATATATATATATATATATATATAAAAACCCCCGGCTACTTGTTTAGAGTGATATTGTTTAATTACTTAGTTTTTAAATGTATATTTTAACAGGTTAAGTCAACTAGTAATAATTAATTTTTTTTTTCAAACAGATTATCTTTCCAAAAGAAATAGAACCCCTGAAATTGAAAGTCGCCATTAAATAAACCCGCCCCTGTTAACGTATCTACACATAAACAAAGATAACAACTGTACCATCAACGCCCCTTTTTGATCGGGAACTTCCCATTTTTAAAAATAAAATCGGAGGTTATCGCTATTGATAACAATAACAAAAACGCTGGGATAGATCACGTAAGCAGTAAAATTATATCTGTAAAAAAAACAATACTTTTGTATTGTTATTACTAGAAACTGGCATCGTTTGACAGAAAAGCGCAAAGTGACATTATGCCACCTTGTCTAAATAAAAATCTAAAAATCAGCTATATCTATTATAACAAATGTGTCATATGCCATGAAGCTACAATTTGACAAGTAACATGTTTTCATATATGTGTAGAGTTGGACAAATGCTAGTCATTAAATTAAGTTAATGTCTGCATGTTCTGATATATACTATTTGATAATTGCGATTTTGTTTTCAAGCCACAAAGCTAGACCAATACGTTTCAAATGGCATCAGGCCTCGAACAACTGATGGACCCTATGGAAAGTAAATTTCAAAGGGCCAGATGTTGCCCATCTATTAGGGCCCTCTCTTACACAAATGATGGACCCAAGGGAAATACGTTTTGAGTCACTAGATAGCCTCTAATTATTTTCTATGGAAGTTTCACGATTAGAAACTAGTTGTCTTTGCATGTTGGTAAATATCAGAAGTCATCAATTTTCCCACTCCATTACACGAGTATTATTTTGTGATTCTGAATAGTTGTATGACAAAATCCACTATCAGAACACACTGTGTGAATAAAGAAAAGTAGAGTTTATCTGTTTTACTAACCCGGCTTGTAAATAAGTAATGTGGTCAACAGCATAGCCAGTCTGACTACACCAAGCTCGCCTACTTTGGTAAAAATAAATGAGACTCCTCTACCTGAGTTACCTTAATACAACAATGAGCAGTGCAGCACTGTATTTACTACAGTGCAGGGGCGGAACTACAGTGGGGGAGGGGGGCACGCCATTTAGGGGCCCAGAGCCGACCATATAACTTTTTTTATAGATAAAAAAAGTAAATTTTCTTTCATTTTTGACTTGATGGTTGTTTTGTAAAAAAAATAACCGTAGCTGCGGTTGCATTATCTCTATTCTATAAACACCACCCCACCCTCTTGTATATTATTTTTTCATTTGTTTTTAAGCCACTGTGAGAGCCGAGCCTTTCTCTTACAATTAAACTTATCAAAGATAAGCAAATGTTCAAACCACTTCCATGACTAATTTCCCTTTTTCAAAAAAAATTGTCAAATAGGGGTGATCATAATCTCCTTTTAATAAATTGGTACTAAACAAATTAAAAAGCAATTACTTCTCTTAATTATTATTTTTTTTATAAGTAATTACTAAAAAATGACATTGTATAAAAAGGAAATGTATTAAATCAATAATATTTTAAAAATTTATAATATAAATACAATAAAAAAAAACATTAAAAAAAAACATAACACGAGACACCATTACTTATACAAAACTTTAATGTTTTATATTATTTTGACCGTCTAGATGTTAAGAGGGCTTCTATCAGAAATTAATTAAAACTGATTTTCACAAAACACACTAATGCACTTACACACATGACAACATGTTGAAAATGTTTTAAATTGATGTTTTTTTCAAATCCCAAACAGGCCAGCAATGAGTATCCTATGTTCGTATTTTGTGATTTTATATATATATATATATAAGATATATATATATATATATATATATATATATATATATATATATATATATATATATATATATATATATATATATATATCTTATATATATATGCCTATTATTTATCATATATAGGCCTATTTATATATCATATATAGGCCTATATATATATATATATATATATATATATATATATATATATATATATATATATATATATATATATATATATATATATATATATCACCAACATTGCATATACATGATACGTAAGCAGATGGAGAAGAGTTAAGCCATGTATTACATATTGATAACGTAGAAAAGCTGTACAAAGTTCGACCCGCGTGACACAGTACAGAAACTCTCAAGCTTTAGGTTGTTGGGTCGATTGTTTTGTAGTTGCTAGTTGCAAGTTGCAAATTTGGAAGGCGAGCTAGAGAACAGTCTTGCTACTTCAAATGACACTTGCGTACTTCTGTTTCTATGATATTGTCCCGTAAAAGATTATATTGCCATATAAATGGAGTATTTTTAACTTTACCTTTTATCCACTGTGCTTACGTGTTGTTAGTTGTTAAACGTGTGCTCTAACCCGCCGTACACCACTGAAACTAGCAACTATAAAACAATCCACCCAACAAGCTGAAGTTTGAGAGTCCCTCTACTAGTCACGCGGGTCGTACTTGGTACAACTTTTCTACTATATAAAACTGTTGACATCACAATAGATAGTCTGTGATAGAATTAAACCTCTCTGGAAACACTGAGAGCTCACAACACAATTGATCTTGAGAACGTAACGGGGTAATTCTCATTGTGAAATTTTATTTACTCACTTAATTTCAAATCAATTAATTGAAATGTAATTGTATTATCAGGTTTTAGCACGTCAGTATGTTTAATTTTAAGTTAACTCTTATTTTCACAGGTTGCAGAGAAAATCCTTTATATAATTTATCGTTGTTTTATCTTCAATTAAATCTGCTCTTATCTTATAAAACAGTTAACGCTGAATCCAGGCAATAGTATAGGGCAGGTGATTTAGGGGAGTAGCGCTTCCACAATGCTGCTCGATGTTGTTTTTTTTTATATCTTTCGCGTTGCAATTTTCAATTTTATCCTGTATCGATAGTTCACAATCGTTCTGTACAGATCTCGCACACGTTTTCTTAAATTTTCCTTTGTTTTATTTCAATACTGAAGTTTTTTCATGCCCAAATATTTTTATTTGCATCTTCAGTAGTCAGGTAAGCGTGTTTGATTTTTATTTATAACATTTTACTCAAAATGTTGTTTAGATCAATGTGTATTCGAATGCTTAGGAGAAATGTCATGACAAACAGCAAATATTTTTTTAGGATTTCTTGGAAACTACCTATTTTAGATGTGGATTGACGTACAATATATTAGTTTGATTATAAATGATCGAAATGGACAATAAAATGATATTTATGTATTTGTATATTTAGAAGTAAGTTGGCACTTTGTTTAAATATCATTACCAAATACTTATAGTATATTTTTGTTTTCTAGATGTCCTGTCATCACAAACTTATCTATATGGAAAACAGAATCAGCGTCTCCTCGAGGAGTTACCAAAAGATGGTGACTCAATTGATGAAATGAGCTGGTCCTACATCTTCACTACACTGAATCAGAAGATATGAGAGATGATAATAAGCTGCTGTATGCTTCCGAAATATTGATTGAAGCTTCTAGGCTGCAAGAGTTTCCAAAAGACACGTGACCTATGGTGAACCATTTTCCTGGAGATAACTCTGCAGCTGATACATAGCTGACTATGGTGCCTCATCACTCCATAGAAAAAAATGGTTCCAAATGAATATGTACATTCATCAATACAGTTGCGTCTTTTTAAGTTATATTTCGGTTTTTCTAGCTGTACCGTTGTATTTGTTACCATTGCTTACCACGAATAAATCTCTTCTTGTGTGATGGTATCGGCATTGTAAATTGCATGACCCATAACTTGTTGTGTAGAGGCAGATACAACAATAAACAGTTGATATTCGAGAAAAAGAGTAAACACTTAAAACCATCCTAACTTTATTACTTACATCAACTTAGAATTGCTAATTTATTTAGGCTTTTCCTTAAAGATTATGTCTAAAACAAACTGTCAACTTCTCAAGGGTCAATACCTAATTATTGATCTATCAAACCCAACCAATTACGCTACTCTCTATTTATTTTATAAAAAAATGTATTAAAATCATAATTGCAAGAAACATCTAGGTTCCTAGCTATCAATATTACAATATCAACAGCAATCGACTAATGATTGGACAAAAAAGACAATACAAGTATTTGGAAGCAGACAATGTTTACAAAATATCTATGTGGTCATAAAGTATTATTTTATTTCCAAATATGGACGATATGAGTCACTTGTTCATTACCATTAGCAGTCTATTTCTATGTTACGAAGATCGTTGTCAGTTAGAGCCTGTCAGTGTCAGACGTAATTATAATAAATATGATAAAAGGTTAGAAGTTATGAGCTATGGTCCACATCCAGGTTTTTAAAAATGGAGTAATCTTCAGGCAATACACGGAGGCATTTGACTTAGGGGCAATGTATGGAGACGGAAATGACCCGAGACAATACTTGACATGAGTTAATGCCCTGCTTTTATGAAAATAATTCTAAGAGCTTGTAGTATGCAGTATTTTACATTACATATTGTAAAGCTCGGGGTCTGTTTGCTTTAAGCTAAGTGTAAATGTTAAAACCGTAAGTGATAACGAGGATAAAAGTTATCATTATTGCAGTCTGTATATCCTTTATGGTCAAGTGTAAAATTGCGGGTAGCTAAGAGTTACCATTTTACGAATGCAGGAAAAGATCAGGTCAAGTGGTTCTCTTAAAGTCAGGTTTAGAACAACGTTAGGCCCCATGCAAGACTGCTTGCTCTCTAACATCCTTTTCAACATCAATGCGTCGATTAAAATCCTTTCAAAGATTTTTTGACGCATTGGAAAAAGGTGTCGGATTAGTCAGCTTTCGCAACAGATTATTAACAGCCTAGGCGTGTTTTAAAAGTAATAGTATAATGTGAGTTTAATTCTAATTTGCACTTGCTTGTAATGCTGTTATAAACTTATGCAAGGCAAATTCGTATGTCTGTAGTTATGCACTCAAATTATTCGTTAAGTAAAAATTAAGGCAAACAATTTTTAAATAAATTAGTCAACGATGTATTAAACGAAATTTATTTTTATGCAGGTTAAAAATTGAGAAAAAAATGTACAATAGTGATACACCTCAAATCATAATGACAAATCATGCTATTATATTATATGTAAGTATTACCAGATGAACACTTCTTTTCACAAACTTAAAAAAAAAATAATCATATTAGCAAATATTTACATTTTCAATTTAAATAATCTGAATTTAAACTTCGAGTCAGAAATATTTTCAAATTAAAACGAGAACAATGATTTTAGTGTGATATGCAAGCGTAAAAATTCAGTGAACGAAGTAAACAGTTTTAATATAATCTATACTTGCCTAAATATTAATATGATTACATAATAATTAAACATTATTTTCTATTGTTTCAGTATCTCGCTTAGCACACTATTATTATCCGTGGCTGTTTTTATTTATTCAATTAAAACAGTTACACGTTTTAAAGTAAGTTTATTTTACCCTTGCATGCATGATGAGTTTTTAATTTTAATTTCTTAAAGGACTAATCTTGAGTGTGTGTATACAAATACAGAGAAATTGTGTGAGTATAGTGCTGGGGCGTTACTTACAAAATAATTTGTTCTGTCGATTTGTCAGAATATTTTATAATGATTTCTAATATTATTATGCAGTTGGAATTCAGAATTCTCACAAATGTTACGCTGAACGTGTTTAACAAATCTACTACGATTGAGAGAAATCTTAATTTTGAGGTAGGTATATACATACATTATATATATATATATATATATATATATATATATATATATATATATATATATATATATATATATATATATATAATGTGTTTGTGTGTGTATTGCCGACAATTGTGATAACATTGCGTTATACAGAATGCGGAGGCTTTGTATATAGTCTTTGTCGTTTTTAGACCAAAAATAAAATATCGGCAATGATATATTCTTGTCATTTGCATAACAAAAAATAGCTAGTCAATAAATAAATTGACAATAACTGCCCAGGCAAAGTATGTAATGCCAAACAGTCAAAAAAATGAAAGAAGAAATGCAAAATTAGCACCATTTTTGAGAGAACAAATGAATCAGAAGAAACATATTTTTTGTTGCATCAAAAGCTAGGATGTCATTTTGAATTGCACTAAGTTTTCTTTCTAGCTCTAACCCTAAAACTAACTTTTGTCCAAACTAATGCTAGACCTAACTCTAACCTTAACCCTAATATATATATATATATATATATATATATATATATATATATATATATATATATATATATATATATATATATATATATATATTCAGCAGACCGCATAGAGTAATACATATTTAATAAAATACGCATAAAATAAAATATCCCCCTTATCTGGTAACCATGATATGTGTTACATATATATCATCTATTTAGAATTGATTACGCATACTTTTAGATCAACAAATCAGATCAAGTGCAAGCTCACGTTTATCTTCGACCGTCAACCAGGTTTTCTGGAACTGAGAATTCAATTGGTATTTGGGTTTACCTCTTCATTACGCAATCAAAAATAAAATATCGGCAATGATATATCCTTGTCATTTGCATAACAAAAAATAGCTAGTCAATAAATAAATTGACAATAACTGCCCAGGCAAAGTATGTAATGCCAAACAGTCAAAAAAATGAAAGAAGAAATGCAAAATTAGCACCATTTTTGAGAGAACAAATGAATCAGAAGAAACATATTTTTTGTTGCATCAAAAGCTAGGATGTCATTTTGAATTGCACTAAGTTTTCTTTCTAGCTCTAACCCTAAAACTAACTTTTGTCCAAACTAATGCTAGACCTAACTCTAACCTTAACCCTAATATATATATACATATATATATATATATATATATATATATATATATATATATATATATATATATATATATATATATATATATATTCAGCAGACCGCATAGAGTAATACATATTTAATAAAATACGCATAAAATAAAATATCCCCCTTATCTGGTAACCATGATATGTGTTACATATATATCATCTATTTTAGAATTGATTACGCATACTTTTAGATCAACAAATCAGATCAAGTGCAAGCTCACGTTTATCTTCGACCGTCAACCAGGTTTTCTGGAACTGAGAATTCAATTGGTATTTGGGTTTACCTCTTCATTACGCAATCGTCTTATGTAGATTACTTAACAATAATTCTCCAACAAGTGATTCACTGTATTACAACTCAATTCTCAACACATTGATAAACTATTCTTACGATGATTTATAATATAAAACAAACACTTCGTAAATAGTATTATATTAACTCCGCCTTTTAATATCAAGTTTGAATATTCAGAAAAATAATGCGTGTACAATCCTTTTTAATTCTACTCCTAAGATCCAATATTCAGTCCGACTCAGCATTCAGTTCTATATATAGACCAGAGTACATTGGGATTCACTCAACAAAACAGTGGTGTGGATATAACACAAGAAGGGATTAAAATATTATTTTCTGGTTGGTTGATAAATAAACTGTTCTAGAAAGTTCTCCATGTATTAGATTAGAGTAAGACTCGTTTTATCCTTATTATTAGAAGTAATGCAAACGTAGTTTGTTAGGTTTATTACATTTTCAATGTGAAAAAAATGTTTATTCATACAGCTGTATTGTTCCATTTAGGTTTCTACTTTATATACAGCAACGTAAACTTTAAACCTAACACAACCCGGTCTTCATCATATTTCACATACCAGGTAAAATTACTTACATATATCAAAGAATTGTTTTAGTTATTTAAATCGATGTGATATTAAGGCGCATAACCAGGGGAAACTTATACTTAATTGTGCTGGAGGCGTTGTCGTGACGTCAATGAAAATGGTTGTTAAAATTCGAAAAAACATGTCTCGATTTCGAACCCTCTGGCAGAAAAGGCTCGATCCCTTCCAAAACTAAAAACTAAGACGAAAAAGAAAGAAGAAGACTGTGATCTTTGTACTGTGTAATTATTTATTAGTTAAAGCCTCATTCTCATTACATAGAGACATGTTAACTCTAATCCAAAACGTCGTTTACTGAGGAACCTTATAAAAAAGGTTTTGAAAATTAAAACGGCATTAATGAATCTTTTTATTTACAAAATATTACTTAAATGTTATATTTTTTCCCAGACGTGGTTTCAGTACGTCCGCAGACACTCAGCCAACAACCCAGTTTTATCTGGTGTCTTGTTGAGGACAGTCCACACTCTTTGTGACAACTGTACTAACAGCCAAGAAACTGCTTATACAGGTGGGCGAGTTGGTGTTAGCTACTTAATAGACTTTATAAGTAATTAGTACTAGATGCTAACAAGATTAATATTAAACTTCAATAAATATTTTTAGGGTTTAAAAAGTAAGATGTTTTAAGTCATTATTTTCTTAAAAACCAAGTAAGTTAATGCAATGTATTTGCTGGCTACATGTAGTAAAAATTGTGCGAACTAAATGACGTTTTCGGTTTCACGGGTAAAACTAAATACTATATAGTGTCTATTGAAAAAAAAACATGTTTTCCGTAAACATTTCTTGCAATTATTTGAAGAAAACCAATAATCATACAATGGTCTAAAACTCTTCTGATAAAGGCACCATGATTTGATTGTAACCATTACAGGTGGGGTATATTATCTGCAAACCGGCGACCTCATTCAAGTGTGTGTGTCAGGTCAAGGACTTGTTGATTTTGGACCAGAACAAACATACCTCGGTCTTTTTCTACTGCAAACTTAGGTTGGTAAATAACGAGAACAAATATAACTCGGCCTTTTTCTACTGCAATCTTAGGTTGGTAAATAACGAGAACAAACATACCTCGGTCATTTTCTACTGCAATCTTAGGTTGGTAAATAACGAGAACAAACATACCTCGGCCTTTTTCTACTGCAATCTTAGTTTGGTAGATAACAAGAGAAAATATGGCTAAAAATATATCAATCTAGATATAGTACATTTTCAAGATTTTACCACCACAACCTCCCTTCACTCCTCACCCCTCCCCAAATTTTACGATAATTAACGAGATACATATGTGCTTTGTTTATTCACATAGTTTATTTTTTTGTGATAGACATTTTATGTAGCCTTTTCACTATTTAGTGACATGAAATAATAATATAATATAAGTTACTATTTGTTTCATAAACTTGAGAAATTTTTATGTACAGATGTAAAAATAACCCTACAAATGTTTCTTTGTTTAAATTCTTCATTAGCGCAATTATTAAGCCCTAGTTTCTATTTGTATTAATAATGTATATTCATATCTGCAGTAACACAAATCACGAAAACCCAAAACAAAGTGAGAAAAAGAAATTTGGGGCAACCAGGTACGCCTGAAGGTAGAGCCAAATAAATATTAAATGATTTATTGACCAAATGTTTAGCTCATTTAAAATCTATTATGATATTTTAAAATTCAAATACTTTAAAGATCCATTTCTTAATAACATACATGTGTATCAATAAGTGTAAAAGTTAATTTTAAATACCTAATGAGTTCTACAAAAATGTACTTTCTTTTTTACGGGACTTTGAGCTTTGAGAGTGTATTAGTCAAGCCATAAGATTTTATCTCAGTAATGACACACTTCTTGTCACTATAATTATAAGTTAATTTATGTGTTTTCTTTTTCTTTTATTTTAGACATGCCATACTGTGAGAGTCTAAGTAAAGTTATCAAAAGTGACCAAACATATGTCTTTAATTCAGGTGAGAAATATGACACACATAAAGCAACAGGTTTAAGCTACTATAAATATGTGCTAGTGAAAACATATAGATGACTTTATTATCGTAAATTCATACTTGATTAAATGAAGAAAATTGAATCATTTTAAAGGGTATCTGAAAATCATTGTTTAGCTATTTTAGACTTTTTAAATATTCTGTTCCCCTATTCCTGTAGGAAATCATGAAGCTGAGATGTGCTATGGAGGAGAAGCTGATCTACACAAACATGTTAATGGCTGTAAGAAGAATCCAGGTCACAAAGGTTTTATTCCTCTTAAAGATTTCAACACAAATTATCTCCCCTCACGTTTCCATGACGACGACCTCATGTCTGAGACAATCAAAACATTGGCAGCCCTAACTGTCCAGGTAAAGACTAAATTCACCAGTCTAGAGAGACCAGAGTTTTACCCAGGCACTCAAGTTCCATATCCATGTTGTAATGACAGAGGAAGTCACGTGATGAGGTTAGGGACGGGGAGGGTTATGGTGTGTACAAGTACACCGAGAGTTACGGAACTTGTCGTTGTGCCAAGTGTCAAGTCTCTGCCACACCCAGCAAAGTGTGGGGGAAGGTTTATGTGTTGACAGCAACACACGTGGTGTTTGATGCCAGTGAGGCGAGACAGACCAGGTGTGTTTTAGGTTTTGATGACAATAAAAGTCCAGTGGTCAGTCTTGATGGCTGGGAGGTGGGTGGGGCAGACATTGAGAGTGACTTGTGTTGGTTGAGATATGTGACATGTGACTTAGAGTTGGTTGATGAACTGGGCAAGATGTTGCGGCGCTTTAGAGAATTATGTAGGGAAGTCAATAACAAATACAGGAGATTTATTGATGTGGAAAAGTTGACCGTTTTAGTGTCACATCCTCATGGCTGTCCTAAACAGGTCTCTGTAGGACAATGGACACACAGACGTGAGAGGTATGATAGTGATGATGATGATGATGATATCCCCTGGACCAGGTACTGGTACACAACATGTACATGTCCAGGCTCCAGTGGAGCGCCTGTCTATTTTCTTTATTCTTATTTCTTCTAAATACTTTCACCAAATGGTGAAAGAACACTCGCATGTTGAAATTTAAGTCTCTCGTTCCTAGTCATCTAGCTCTGATGGGTACCTGAGTAAATTCGAGAAATATATACTCGGCTGTGATCACACAATTAATTCATAAGCCATGTTGAAAGAAATAGATTAAATCTATTTCATCTTCTAGATTGACTTTCGCATTTAAAAGATAACGATACTTCCTTGGATTTTATGTCAAAACTTGGTAAATATTTGTAACATTACAAACAAAGATTAATGGTCACAAAACCAACAGTTCATAATGAGCTCACAAAAAATTGAAAGATTAAACGGGCATTTTTTTTTATAGAAAATATTTTAGAGCTATTTTCATACATGCAATATTAATCAAAGCTGTACAATCAAAAATATAAAAGACATTTGGTTAGATAGGCGTAATGTTTATTTTATAACTTGAAAACTGAATTGTAAAAAAATAAACCGGGAATGATCTCCCCTAAACTTTCTCGAATATTCTCATATAACACTACGGGGGATATAAATATGATTTTTAATCCATTTTTAATTTCTTAATATTATAAAATAGAATAGAATCTGTGTATAATAGTGCGGAATATTATTAGTAGTTTATAAATTCACATTGCTTTTTTTTTTTTTGAGAAACTGAAAATAGCGTAAATTACTGCTTCATGTCAATGGAAATTACTCAGAGAATTAGAACTTTTACTTATATGTGAAATTTCTTTTATCTATCTCAAACAGTAATCAAGTTATATGCTTTTGAAAAACCAAAAGTTCCACTTTCGGTTACCGGAAATCGCTAAAGGTCAATGGAAATTACTCAGAGAATTAGAACTTTTACTCATATGTGAAGTTTCTTTTATCTATCTCAAACAGTAACCAAGTTATATGCTTTTTAAAAAACAAAAGTTCCACTTTCGGTTACCGGAAATCGCTGAAAAGTTCATACAGAACTACAAATTCCATTTAATACTTGTACATGCAATTTCATCAACCTAGCTGTATCGGTATTCAAGTTATCATGTTTACAGAGACGCTTAAGCACACATAGACATACGGACACAATTGCAAAGCCCAGTTTTTCCGAATTAATTATGCATAGAACACCGAAAATTTGATGAATCTGCATGTATTTTTTTCCCGATTAAAATAAATTCCTTATACTCCGTATATAATGAATTACTGAGGTGTAAATCGATTATATTATACTCAGTATACGAGAAAGTAAAAACGCTTACAGTCAAAGGGAAACAACAATAAAAATATTTTAAGAGACACGATTTTCACGATTATCTTTCTTTTTTTCCTGCAATGTCAATAGTTTATGTCGGTAAATCTCTCTAAGCTAAACACAGGAATATATTAACCTCCATCGTATTATAGGGGCATTTATATATTGTATAAATTGTGTTCCAAAATATGAAATCTTCTTAATGTTTTGTTTTATTTTTGGTCATTTAGTATAGGTGCCTTTAGTTGGCGCTGTACTGTAAGCTCTGCACGAATAAAGAGCCATGGTCAAAGGGAAATAACAATGAAATTATTTCACATTCAATAGAATTTCATGGTTGTCTTTCTTCAATTTAATTTCAGATCCATAATTGTTTTGTCAACGTTATAGCAAACATCAATAAAAACAATACCAAAAGAGTTGCTACCGAATCAGCACCAATGAAGTCGTCAACTCGTGTCGTTTAAACCTTACATAAAGAGTCTAAAAGTGGCTATTAATACAACAGTGCCAAGCTAGGGAAGCATACAAGGTGACACGCTATTGTACACGGTATCAAATGCCCGTACCGTTTGGTTTCTTTGATACAAAACAATGTATTTTTATGTTTACAACTGAAATTTTAAACACAATTTAACACGTTTTCTCTGCCGCCCACAAATTGAGATTAAAGTCCAGGCCAGCCTAAGATGATGTAACAAGTATGTTAGGGGAATTCAAGACAATATATATTAACATGCAGACAATAGAGACAGCTCTATCAGAAAGAGAAAAATAAGTCAGACACGATTAGACGACTACAAAAAACAAAATAGGACCGGCTTTTTTTTACTAGTGTCAGTGAGTGCAACACCGATGTATATCCAAAGAGATTCTCTGGGTGCGAGCTGTATGGCAAGGAATATGCATAGTAAAATTGTCTACCTTGTTCGTCAAGTAAATTGTTAGGATTGCTTCGATTTCCTGTGGCATGACACTGTTCCTTGTTGGATGTCATGTACGCATCCTAAAAACCTCATTCCACTGTGATACAACACATTAAAATGGCCGCCATACAATACACTTTACCCAACACAACGTTTATACCTAATAAAATAACATAAGTTTGTCTACAATATTTGCGACTTGATAAAATGAAATTGTAAGTGGAAAAAATCAGTGGCGTAGCTAGGATTTTTGGGCCCCTATGCAAAAAGTGTTAGTGTGCCCCTTGCAGGCGTAGCGATCCTTCCCGGCTACTGGGGACAAACTTTCGACTTGCATCCTCCCCCCCCCCCCCGCCCCAGGCTTTCGATTTGCACTTTCAGTATAAGTATTCAAAGATGAAAAAGGGCTCCTATTTGCCTTGGGCCCATATGCCTTGCTTACGCTAGCTTAACGGTAGCTACGCCACTGGAAAAAATGATTTAATCGAATTGAAAAACTAGAAAAAAGGCCGGTAAAAAAATACATTAATGAAATATTTTTTTTATTAACTAATATGTGTAGAGATTGTATGAGGTACAAAAAGTTTAGAAATTATATCAAAACGAAGCCTGTTTTATTGTGTGTGTGTGTGTGTGTGTGTGTGTGTGTTGGCCTGAGTGTGTATGTATGTGTATTTCTATGTATGTGTATGTGTGTGTGTATGATCTGTTTATCGAGGTTTATTTTGCATCTTTTTCTCATCACTAGAGCTATGGCAACATCTATATTTAGCATCGATAAGGTCTAACAGGGATAATGCACATATCATCGTTTTTTCCTAATCACTTGAGCAGCTCTATGATAGCACAGGTCGAGGTGTGTAGGTCTATTGCTTGAGGGTGTGTTAAAATGATTTGCTCGTTAAAAATTGTTTCAGTCGAAATGTAAATAGAACTACTTATAAATAGTATTATAATGATAATAGATCTGCGACTAGTTGAGCCTGGAAGTCTTAGCTCGTGTCCTCTATTCTGTCACCTATGTCAATTGGGGAGAAATTGGGAATACTTTAATTTATGCTGCTTTTCCATCAAGATATTCCCCAACATCAACACAGACGATGTTATGAGTGTTTCCCTAATGGTTTGTGGTTTACCCTGCTTTACGATATGGTAAACGGCTTTGTACGATGCGGTGAGGAATAGGCAGCTTATCCTTTTCATCCAATATGGTTCTCTTCACCTAGTAGAGTATTGACATTCCGCCGAACTGTTCATAAAAATCAGCTCTTTTCTTTATTTTAATAAACACTAGACCAACCCTTACTACTCAATCCTACCCGTTGTCCATAAACAAACAGTTACATTACAGTATGTTAACGTAAAAATAGAGTCGATTAAACTCCGGCTATACCTACACCAGTGGCGGAACTAGAAAACAGGGGCCACCCCGCAAAAAAATTTTTTAGGCCCCCCCCCATATAAATATATAGGCCTATATATGTATATATATATATATATATATATATATATATATATATATATATATATATATATATACTCAAACACAACATACGAACATAGGATACTTATTCATGCTGGCCTGTTCGTGTTATGAGAAATACGTGATTTTTTTTTATTAAAACAAATTACAACATCATGTCATGAGTGTAAGTCAGGGGTCGGCAACCTTTTGGGACGGAAGAGCCAAAAATTACAATTTACCACATTTCAAAGTTTTTAAAGAGCCACAAACATTTTCATTTCAATATTATGATAATATATATATATATATGTATATATATATATATATATAATAAATAGCTTAAAATATGAAATAATATTTATTCATATAAAAACATACACATGTTTCACACAAAACATATTAAAGTAGTTTAGCAAGCTCTGCTCGAAATTAGAAACTTTACATTGTTATTAGATCTAAATCTTTAATTACCGAGTATTGCAGACTAATATTTTTATGAGTTTTAAAAATAAATTAAAATAAGTATTAATATTTGTGCATGGAGCTGAAGAGCCGCATCTTGACATCAAAGGAGCCGCATGCGGCTCGCGAGCCGCAGGTTGCCGACCCCTGGTGTAAGTCGTAAGTGCATTAGTCTGTTTTGTGAAAATCAGTTTTATATTATCTCTGCCGTACGACCTTTAACCTCCTATCGGTCAAAAGAATATAAAACATGAAAGCTTTCTGTAAATAATGGTTTCTCGTGTCATGTTTATTTTTATGTTTTTTTGTATTTATTTTATTAATTTTAAATACATTTTCTTTTTATACAGTGTCATTCTTTAGTAAATAATTTATAAACAAATAATAATAAAGAGAAGTAATTGCTTTTTAATTTGTTTAGTACAAATCTATTAAAAATGAGCATCATTATTTGACTATTTAAAAAAGGGAAATAAGTCATGGAAGTGGTTTGAACGTTTGCTTATCTTTGATAAGTGTCAATGTAGGAGAAAGAGGACTCGGCTTTCACGGTGGTTTAAAAACGAAGGAAAAATGAGCGTGGGGTGGTGTCTATAGAATAAAGATAATCCAACCGCAGCCACGGTAATCTTTTTTACAAAACAAACATT